>NW_025843688.1:0-39951 GCF_002878395.1 Capsicum annuum | reverse complement strand
ATGACTCAAGGGTGTTCACTCGTACCCTTAACTGTATAGATGACCTAGGAAGAGCCTAGGGTATGAGTAATGGTACCACTCGTACCTTAGGGTATGATTACTAAGAGAGTCATACCCCTGGACGAGGATATTTTCAAGCTTTTAACTAAGGGCCTTATGGTAATTTCCCATGCCTAAGACCTTAAACACTATAACTATATAAGTGTGTGTAGCCTTTTAAACATCTATTTGGATGAATCAAATGCCTTAAACTCTCTCTCAAGCTTATTTTTGAAAGATTAGAGGCTAAGGTTTCAAGAGAGCTCATCTAGTAGAAAGGAGGAGTCAGGTTACTTGGTGATTTAAGTTTTTTAAAGCATGTACCTATTAACCTTGATAAATAACTCTAAACCCATGTATTTTACACTAGGATTAGTAAGTGTACATGGTGGTTTTGAAATCAATGAAAAAGGTTTGGTTGCCTAATGATGAATAATGTTCATACTTTTTTAGACTTGTGTTTATAAATGTTATTGATGATGATTTGCATGTGTGGGTACTTTTTGTATGTCGTATAACATGAGGGTCTTGATTAACCCTAAAATTAATGACATCTACCATTGAAAATAGCCTTGATAAAAGGATACACATAAGGTGTTTGTGGAAATATCTAAGTGAATTGTCTAGCTACGTGTTGGTGATGTCTTGAATTAAGGCAATGGCCTAATAAGCATGAGTGATTGATAAATGGTAGTGTTAAGGCATAATGATCTATATGTTTGTATAATTGATGACCTTGTTGGGTTAATAACTAATAAGGGGATTGAAGCCCCTAAATATGAAAATGAACTTGATGTGTGTGTTGAGCCTAAATATGGTGAGATCGTGGTGTAAGCATTCTAAAAAATTATGAATGGTTATGTGGGTCTTTATGACCATCAATGTAATTAATAATGAGCTTAATAGTCTTTTAGTCAATTGACGTGATTAGTGGTTAAATGGTTTTATGAAGGTCAAATATGTATCTATGGAATACGTCTTGTGAACAGGGATTAGTAGATGGTTGGTAAATGACTTGTTGTCTATGTATTGAGTTATAATGATTGTAAATGCTTGGTAAATGGTTGATAAAATCCTTGTTAATCATGTGATGGATTAGCTTATGGCTTTAAACGGGGTAATGACCCCATAAGTAAGAATGGTTGATAATTTGTATTGTGTTAATATTTATAGCCATGTAATTGATTGAATTATGACCATGTGGATTTGATGGCTAATAAAAGGGGGTTTATTTCCCCAAGTTTGAATATGAATTTGTGTATGGAACTAAAGTGTGGTATAGAAATGTTAATGAATAATGAATGAGTTAGTAGGGGTCTTGATGACCGCCGATTGAATTAAATGCTGGTTTAAATCAAGGCATTGGCCTAATAAAGTGTTCAATCAATGAATATTTCCATGAATACCTTATAGTCTCGTGTGGGTCTTTATGACCATAAATTAAATTATTTGATTGAATGAGTAAAGGCATTAGCCTATTGAAATGGTTGAGAAATGAAGGCTCCCATAAGGACTAGGTGGTCATGTGTAGTGTTGAATTGGCTAAATAAGCTAAAGTCCTTAAATGTCAAAATGAATTGTATGGATGTTAATGTATGAACCAATGGACTGAGTATCAAAATATTGACTAATGATGGTAAGTTATGGCTTATGGTTAAAGTCACCGGCCTATTAAAATGGTTAAGAAATGAAGGCTCCCATGAGGACCAGGTGGTCATGTGTAGTGTTGGATTGGATAAATAGCTAAAGTAATTAAATGTCGAAATGAATTGTATGGATGTTAATATATGAACCAATGGACCGAGCATCCAAATGTTGACTAATAATGGTAATGTAATGGCTTGTGGTTAAAGTCCGCTGCCTTATGAAATGACTTGTGGTTAAAGTCTCTCATCTAATGACTTATGGTTAAAGTCCCTCTTCTAATAACTTGTGGTTAGACTCCTTTTCTTAAAGATATATCTTTAGGTTAAAATACCTCGACTTATGAAACGACATGTGATTAAAGTTCCATGACCGATTGAATGAAACGACAAGTGATTAAAGTTTCATGACCGATTGAATGAAATGACATGTGATCAAAGTTTCATAATTAATTGAATGAAACATCATGAGATTAAAGTTCCATGACCGAATGAATATATGCGTATGTGATTAGAGTTCCATGCCTAAGTGTATATGTGAGCATGTGATTAGAGTTCCATGTCTAATTGAATATGTGAGCATGTGCTTAGAGTCCCATGCCTAATGGATTATGGTATATGGATAGAAACCTTGTTTCCATGGATGAATATGTGGTCTTAGTCCCTTGCTTAATGATTGTACCCATGGTTGAAGTACTTTGTCTAATGACGTGTGAATGTGGTTAAAATACTATCTAATATGAATGGGTTGAACCTAAGTGTGGAATGATAAAGTCCTCCACTTTGTCTCATGATTGAAGGATTTGAGAACGTTCTTAAGTCTTGATATCTTGTTGGCATGTGATGTACCTATATGTAAGGATAAGTGCATAAATATGATTGAATACAGTATATTGATTGGTTGTTGATTAATGATATTAATTTATCCTTATCCTTGAGTTACATACTAGCTCTCCAACCGATAATCGTCTTCAGACGCTGTCACTATACGACATAGGGGCCAGAGCATCTTCTTCTTCCTTACGTAGTAAACAGGTGTTTGAGCAATTCGTGTATTGACCTTGAATTGGTAAGCTTCCATACTCCAGAAGACCTACCTCTCGCATTCACCTTTTCTTTTGTCATATACTTGTATAGGTTTGGTACTTGGCTATTGTTAGGGTCATGTCCCAACATATTATCGAATTAGATTGTTAAAGGTTTTGTGGACGACTGCGGACTTAGGTGTTTCAGCTAGGCTATTGATATTAATGAAATGTTAAATGTTGTCTAATATTGACTTTAGCCTTACACATTTCTTCTATCTTTTCATAAGGTAGGGATTTACCCGACCTTCGCGGTTACTGTGATGATGGTTAGTTTGGGTTATCGGGGCGACCTCAGGTTCAGGCGAGCTGGAAGTGCCTAAATGACATTACATCATTTTGGGGTGTGTCACTACCCTCATGTCAGTTGGATACTTCATTGACTTTTGGATGTTGAATGTATCCTCCTGATAACACTCAACTTGCACATCAATTTAAGTATGACACAGTCGTCGTCAATATATTTACCCAACTTTAGAGTCGGGGTTGAATCCACAAGGAACAATGTAAGGGGAGATCAAATTAATTCAAAATAATAGATACAAGTTAAATTCAAACAAATGGTACAAAAAGATAAAATGGGGGAGATAGGTTCCAACACTAATATTTATTTTTGTTTTTTTATAGTATAAATTTGGAGCTACGAATAATTAGAGTTTAACAATTATGCACGGATATTGGGATTATGCATTACTAAGGGAGTGACATGCGGGGGTTAGTAATCAACATCAATTTAGTAAATCAAATATGGGTAGGCTTGGTTATAGATTTTGATACTTGTCTTTCAACAAAACACCAAACTTTCACCCATTGATTCTTTTGAATACCTAATAGTTGTGTTCAACAATTGGTAACCACAACCTCAAACTAAGCATCCCTATTTCTAGGATGATACCCATGGCATAGTCAACCTCATATTCACCCTGATGTCTAAGATAATGACAATTTAGAAAACTACACACATTATTTTCTATCATTGCTTTGGTCTCCACATCCCTCTTTCGAGGATGATATGGATTTCTAAAGTTCACCCAAAACCCTTCTTTCAAAGATGGCTTTGAACTTTCTAGAGCTTGGATCTTTCACCCGTCAAACCCATGCGGGTATTTGGGGATTTTACCCATCAAATCCCAACCTAAGTGGCATAGCAATGACAAAACCCATAAATATGAATTACCAAATAGATGCTAACAATAACAACCCATACACACTTTAACCCCTATTCACATATAAATCCAAGAGGGATATTTAGCTACACATAAGATAAATAATCATAGATATACCCATAATCTCCATTGAAATGAATTATTGAAGATCTAAGCGAATGTTTCTTCAAACTTGGATCTCCCACAATATCAACAATTGAAGTGAGCAAATCTTCCACTTAGAAAGTATCCAATGTATTATTCACCCAAAATTTATACAATATTTTCTTCTCCAAAAATGGAGGCTATCAAGTCTAGATCTAAAACCTAAAATTTGGGAAAGATAGATTTATTTCTTGGCTAGGATTAGATTTATTTCTTGGCTAGGATTTGAGTCATTTTGTTCAATTTGAGATCCGCACGTGTAGTTACATATTTTACCTTGGGGTGAGTTCCTTTACTAGGCCATGATCATGCAAATCTGGCTGTGATCGCGGATTTGCTACTACAGTTAACATCGACAATCACAATTAGAAGATTTTTTCTTGACCGCTGCGATCGCGGTCAATAGACCGCGACCGCGGTACCTAAGGCTCTTCTGCTACAAATCTTCAGCTGTACATTTCTTGCTCCCTTTTGATCATTTTAAGCTCCAATCCAGATCTTTTGATCTCTTCAACTCTACACCTGCAAAGAGTGGATATTAGTGTATTTACTCACGAATATGTCTCATTATTATTTAAAATCAAGGCAATATTCATGAATGTTGAGTGAGAATGAGTGGTAAAATCACCACTCATCAGCACCCCCAACTTAAAGCATTTTCTTGTCCTCAAGAAACACTGCCTCTTACTATGAGACAATTATTTATGCCCAAACTTTATGCCCTAAAGGCCATAATGACTTCAATTTTAGTCGTAACCACAAGTAGCTCTATCACATATGCTAGGCTAATTTCATTACACCTCTCATCATAAAATGTAATACCTAAGATGCATAAGACTTTAAAGAGAAACTAAGCAACAACAACGAATACTCTAGAGGTGTCTCCCTTTTCCCATAATTAATCTATACTCCATTTGCCAACAAAAAACACCTACCTTAACTTATTTGCATGCCATCCTCACAAGGTAGAGAATTCCCACACACCAAACTACCAACTATGAAACAAAATATTTTAAGTTCACAAATTCTCTCTCTCACCAAACAAATCTCAATCCAACAAATGTCATACCATAGGCTTTCTCCTATTTTCAATCACCACTACAAAAAAAGTAAATGGTCAGAGATCTTAGGAATTTCTAAGCTTGTAATGTGGGTTTGGGTTAAGGTAAGATATCATTGAGGAACAATATGGCCACACCCATCCTTGAACATCTACATCACCCTTTACAATTCTTTCTTTTTAGACAAAGGGCCACTATTCTTTGTTTTCTTTCTTTTCTTATGCCTACTTTTTGCTTCCTTTGTTCACCACTTTTATTTTATTTCTTTTTCTTGCAACTTATGAGAAATTCATTCCTTTGTTGGACCCTTTCCTTTTTTATTAAACATTTTTTTTTCAATGGTTAGGCACATATTTATCATAATAATATAAAGTAGGCCCAGCTTGCATGATTTTAGCCTCCAAAACATGAAGGAGTATGCCTTGAATTCTTTTGGGCATTGAATGAAGACATAATATACACATATGTTTCAACCATGGTTAGGCTAAAATATAGGTACTTAAGACTTTCCTAAATGATGTGTAAATATCCTATAATTTCTAGCCACAACAATAAATACAAACAAGCATAGTTTTGGCATTGTAAAAATGAATTTATGCTAGTTTTCAATCTACATGTCCCGGGCCTGTAATGAAAATAAAAGAAAATGGGTTTGAGACTACATACCAGATATATGATGCAAAAGGGTTTAGATGAAATCTTGGATACCCTACACGATGCTAAAAGATAGAGGAGTTTTGGAAATAAACTTGTGGGAAAAATGGCAGTTGGGTGGTCACTTAAACTAGAATGACCGTGATTACGATCTTCATTACGCGATTGCGGACTTATCGCCTCTGCAATTGCATTGACACGGACTATAGATGCGGTAACTTAGGACAAAATCTAGGCCTCTACACTTAGTTGTTTAGTCTAACAGGATACTTTCCCAACTCTCTTTTTCAATTTCAATAAAAATTTCTCCTAACAATCACTTTTTCATGGATCATGTACGAACAAATACAAGAACAAAACCTACTCTATTATGCATGAATAAAAGGATATGTGCCACTTTTCATGGCGTGATGGGTTGCCTTCCATCGAGAGCTTATTTTAACATCATAGCATGACACCTCCACTCCTTCCTTTTATGTTTCCAATTAGAAAATTTAAATCTCCGTCCCAACGTTTGTTTAATATGCAATGAGCAACAGAGGGACAAATGATTCAAATTTTCCAAGATGAAACTTGGAAATATAAGGAAATGGTGAGAAATCCTCAATCTTTCCATTTTTAAGTCTTGGACCTTTTACCCAAATTTACATCAATCTTTAGATTGGCTCCATGGGTAAAAGGGTGTACATCATTAAGCCATTCCTTGTACAACAAAAATTGAACTTTTTGGCCATTGATAGATGGGTTTCTATGTGATCCCTTGGAATGTCAAACTCCAAAATATAGGAGCCGGACTCCACCTCCGTACAATCCTCCATTTGTTCAAAGGGATGGATCCTCATCATATCCTCTAAGCCGAATGTTGAAAAGTTGGTTGAACGAGGTCCAACACCTAATTTTGGGTTAGCCTCCTCCAAAGCATTGTCACACCAAAATAAACAAGAGTTATCATAAGAGGTTTGCATTGATTCTTCTTTTGAATCTAGTACCATTTATTTTATTTTGGCCCCTTCCATCTCGTATGATTTGGATTGTTGGGAAGCCCCCGAGGATTCTTTTCTACCAAGCTCATCATCATATCTTGGTTTCTCTTCTTGACATACTTCCTCTTGGGTAATGGGCATGGTATTGATAGTTTTAAGATTTTCTTCTTTGCCCATTACCTCCTTCTTGTCCATTCTTGATTTATGTGTTCTAGGTTCTCCCCTATTGCTTCCAACCGATCCAAAATGGCTTGTAACCTTGGGTCACAGTTATTAGACTCGGTATGTTTCTCATCCTTCTTCTTATCATAAGTCCTATTAATGTCATAAAAAGAACTAGAATTTTAATCTGTATAATAGGGGGAAGGGGCATTTGGACAATCACTCCAATGTCCATCTAGACCACTACATAAATAACACCTATACTCCCTATAGGATTGATAAGGTGAATCCATCTCTCTCCAAGGAGCATAGTCGCAATCTCTATTGAAGTGTGGTACATCATAATATGGATATGGATCATCAAGATAGGACTTTCAACTACCAACATCCTATTGTCAGTAGATGCCATAGAGGAAAGTAAAGTAAAAGAAAAAGCTACCTACAAAAGAAAATCACAAGCAAATATATACAAACTTGAATTCAAGCAAGTAACTAAATTCTAAACTAACTTAATACACCAAATCATTCACTGACAATGGTGCCATTTTGATAACGCTCAACTTACACGTCATTTTAAGTGCAAGACGGTCATCATTAATATATTTACCCAACTTTGGAGTTGGGGTCGATTCCACATGGAACAATGAGAGTGGCCATCAAATTAATTTAAAATAATAGATAGAAGTTAAATTCAAACAAATGGTATAAAAAGATAAATCAGGGGAGATAGGTTCCTACATAAATATTTCTTTTTGGGGTTTTTCTAATATAAATTGGGGCTACGAATAATTAGAGTTTAACAATTATGCACAAATCTTGAGATTATACATTACTAAGGGAGTGACATGCGGGGGTTAGTAATCAACATCAATTTAGTAAATCAAATATGGGCAGGCTTGGTTATAGATTTTGATGCTAGTCTTTTAGCAAAAATCTAAACTTTCACCCATTGATTCTTTCGAATACTTAGTAGGTGTGTTCAACAATTGGTAACCACAACCTCAATCTAGGAATCCCAATTTCTAGGATGATACCCATGGCATAGTGAACCTCACATTTACCCCTATGTCTAAGATAGTGAAAATTTAGAAAACTACACACATAATCGTCTATCATTGCTTTGGTCTCTACATCCCTCTTTCGAGAATGATATGGATTCCAAAAGTTCACCCAAAATTTTTCTTTCGAAGATGGACTTGAACTTTCTAGAGCTTGGAGTTTTCACCTATCAAATCCATGTGGGTATTTGAGGTTTCACCCATCAAATCCCAACCTAAGTGGCATAGCAATGAAAAAACCCTCATACATAAATTATCAAATAGATGCTAACAATAACAACCCACACACACTTCAACCCCTATTCACACATAAATCTAAGAGGGAGATTTAGCTTCACATAAGATAAATAAGCATAAATATAACCAGAATCTCCATTATAATAAATTGTTGAAGATCTAAGCGAATGTTACTTCAAAATTGGCTCTCCCACAATATCAACAATGGAAGTGAGAAAATCTTCCACTTAGAAAGTATCCAATGTATTATTCACCCAACATTTATACAATATTTTCTTCTCCAAAAATAGAGGCAATCAAGTCTAGAGCTAAAACATAAAAAAAGGGAAAGATTTATTTCTTGGCTAGGGTTTGAGTTATTTTGTTCAATTTGGGATCAGTACGTGTAGTTACAGAATTTCCCTTGGGATGAGTTCCTCTGCTAGGCCACGATCACGTAAATTTGGCTGTGATTGTGGATACATAACCACGGTTAACATCAGTGACCGCAGTTTAAAGACATTTGCTTGACCACCACAATCACGGTCAATAGACTGCGACCGCGGTACCTGAGGCTCTTCTTCTCCAAATCATTAGCTACACCTTTCTTTCTCCCTTTTGATCATTTTAAGCTCCAATCCACATCTTTTGATCTCTTTAACTCTATACCTGCAAATAGTGGATATTAGTGCATTTACTCACGAATATGTCTCATTTATTCATTCAAATCAAGGTAATGTTTATGAATGTTGAGTGAGAATAAGTGGTAAAATCACCACTCATCACCTCCTTACCATTAACTCTAAATTTTAGTTTCCCTTTCTCCATATCAACCATAGCTTTATCCGTGGCCATAAACGATCTTCCCAATATAATGGGTATCTTGGTGTTAGTCTTACTATCCAGGATGACAAATTCTGCTAGAAATATAAAGTTATCCACACTTACAATCATATAAATGAGATTCTCACAAGTTTTTTCAGCATGCGGTCAACCATAAACAACCGCACTAAAGTCAGTTTCGGAGGGTTCAAGACCAATTGCTTGAATACTTCTAGAAACATCAAATTAATGATGGCTCCTTAGTCACATAAGGCTTTAGAAAATCAGGATGATCCAATAGTCCATGGTATAGTGAATGCTCAGGGATCACCCTTTTTCTGCACCAAAGACTTAGTTATGACTGCATTACAGTGATGCACACCATCAACATCCTCAATTGTCACTTGTTTCTTCCTTGTGACCAATTTTTTCATGAATATAGTGTATCTTGGCATCTGCTCCCATGTATCAAGAAGAGGACCATTTAAGCTCAATTCCTTTAGCATCTTAATAAATTGCTTTAACTTATCTTTCTCTTTCTTTTGCTTTAATCTTTTAGAAAAATGTGGGGGTGGTATTGAAATTTGTCTGACTTCTGGCTCAATGATCTGACCCTTACCTTTGTCCTCAATATCTTTGCCTTTACCACCTATTATCTTTTTAGATACAGTGTCTGCCATAGATCTGGAGCTGATGGTCAGGGCTCTACGAAATATCTCTAATAAGCTCGTCCTTGATAACTGATGATTGGGCACTCTACTCAACTTTTTTTTAAAACTGAACCATGGTTCATATATAGATTCTAACAGCAACTGCCTAAAATTCGTTAGTTAATGAATGGGTTACGTGAAACTTATTTTAATTGGGCTTAATGAGTGTTATGTAGATAACCCATGAAAGTATGTGTCCCGGAGGACTAATACTAGTAACTCACATTTGCCAACATAAGGGTCGGTCTTGATGACTATGTGCATGGTTCACTCTATTGATGTATTATATATATAAGATTGGCGTAGGGTCGAGGGATTCCCTGATTTTCCTTGATACATCTATTTATGCGGCTAACACGCATTGGGGACCTTTCAGCATAAGAAGATAGACCCATATAGCCCATCAGTGCTTGTTTATGATGGTTGAGCTATAAATTTTAGGATAATGTTTTACTATCATGCTAAACCTTATTAGCTACCCCAACATCTATTATATATATGTATGCATGAATGTGAACATGTACATTGGGGTCTAAATTAAATTTTTGACTGGTACTACTTTATCCTTATCTAGAGTTACATGTTAGTGCTCACCTCACTAACCATCCTGGGATGCTATATACCCATATGATGTAGGGTCGAAGGAACTTTCACTTTTCTTGTATAGTAATACATGATTCTAGAGTTATTTCCATGTCAGCTTAAATTGATGAGCCTCACTCTTTTGGAAGGCCCGTTACTTTTTGGTTTATTATGTCATAGATTAATTCTTGTTTGGAATTATTTTGGCTATTGTCAGGGGTATCTCCCGTCTTAGGTTGATGATTGGTATTGTTTAGAGGCTTTGTGGACTACTATGGTTGGGTTGGTTGTTGATATTCACAGATTTTTTTGAGCTTATACCTTTCTATCTTGTTATATGTTCAGAATTTATCCACTACAAGGTGTGTTGTGTTCTTTTTTATAGGCAATGGGGGTGGCCTTCGATCTTCAGTGGGTTTGCAATAATCATCATGACCAGGCCCTAGTTTGGCTTATGATTGTCCATATATATCCTATACAAATAATAGAGCCAAATCTTTAACGGCAAAACCATAACCGCCAACTCTAGTTTATGAGTCGGGTAATTCCTCTCATGAACATTAAGCTTCCTGGAAGAATAAGCCACAACTTTACTATACTGCATCAAAACACAATCCAGTCCCACACGGGACATATCACTATACATAACAAAATATTAGTACCTTCGGGTAGTGTCAAAACTGGCATAGAATTAACTTATACTTTAACTTCTCAAAACTACCCTCACAAGCATTAGAGCATAAGAACTTAACCTTTTTGTGAGAACTTTTTTAGTGGAGCAGCAATAGAAGAGAAATCTCCATAAACCTTTTGCAAAATCCAACCAAACCTAAGAAACTCCTAATGTCAGTAAGGGTCATCAGTCTAGACCACCTCTTAACTGACTCAACCTTCTGTGGATTCACATTGATCCACTTGCTAGAAACAACATGCCCAAGAAAGGTCACAACATTTAGCAAAAACTCATACTTAGAGAACTTATCATACTAAGTTCTGATCCTTAAGTGTTTGCAAAACAATTCGGAGATGATTGGCATGATCCTCCTTACTCTTAAGAGTACACCAATCTATCATTAATGAAGACTATAACCAAAAAATCCAAAATCCACCTTAAAACCCAATTCATAAGATCCATGAAGGCAGTCCAAGTATTAGTCAACCCAAATGACATGACTAGGAACTCATAGTGACCATACTGGTTTGAAAAATAGTCTTAGGAATATCAACCTCTCTAATTTTCAACCGATGATAGGCTGAACAAAGATCAATCTTAAAAAGACATCTAGCACCCTGAAGCTAATAAAATAAGTGATCAATCCTAAAGAGAGGGATTTTATTTTTTACTATAACATATTTAGCTAATGATAGTCTATACGCATCCAAAGAGACCCATCTTTTTTTGCATGAAAAGCATAGGAGCACCCCGTGAAGAAACACTAGGATGAATAAAGACCTTATCAAGAAGATCTTTAACTTCTCCTTAAGATCCTTTAATTTAGCACGAGACATTATATAAGGAGGAATAGAAATGGGACCGGTATCAGGTAGAAGATGAATCCCAAAATCTATTTCCCTCTCAGGAGTAATTCTAAGAAGATCATCAGGAAAGAATTTAAGAAATTCATTAACCCTAGGGATAGATTGCAAAGAGGGACCCTAAGAACTGGAATTTTAAACTTGAACCAAATGATGTGACACGCCTTGAAAATAAACCTTAGTGTTCTAAGATAAGAAATAAACCTCTCTTTAGGCATCGAGGAACTCCCCTCCCATTCTATTGCCAGTTCATTAGAAAATTGAAAACTGAACTTTCAGGTCATATAATACGAAGAAGCATAGAACGAATGAATCCAATCCATTCCCAAGATAACATAAAAATCCACCATATCTAAATTTATCACATAGACCAATGTCTTCTAATGAAAGATGGACACTACACAACCCCTATAGAGTTTTTTAGCAACTACAAAATCGCCCAATGGAGCAGAAATAGAGAAGTAGTTAAAAATATTTTTAAGATCAAAACCAAAGTGCACAACCATACAAGGGGTCACATAAAAAGGACCCCAGATCAAGTAAATAATAAACAATACAAAAAAAACTATAACATACTAGCGATAATATCTGGGGATGCCTTAGATTTTTAATGAGTAGTAAAAGCATAGAAATGATTTCGGCTAGTGAAGGTACCTAAAGTGGTACCTTTTGGTGCAAGAGCTGAAGAAGTGGCGATCGAAACATTATTATCCCTAGTGGCTACCTTAGATATAGGACAGTTCCTCTATATATGTCTCGATTGACTATGGTTAAAACACAAATTCCTCTCCCTCATTCCAGTAACCACATTAAAGCTATTCATAAAATCTATAAGGAGGATAAGGTGGATACTGAGACTGGGCACTCTGTGCCTTAGGACCATTGCTAGCCTAAAATCAATGATCATTCGATGGCTTAGGATAAGGAGCGCTAGCTAACGAATAAGAACTCCCCCAATTCTTCTTCTTAGCCCACTGTCTACCATCCTTTACACTGTTCTGTTGATTTGCACCCTTCTCTAAATACCTAAATTTCTTATTTTACATTTCTCCCAACTCTGCCTGCCTTTTTTTTCATCTTCTACTTGTTGCATATAAATCATAAGCCGAGAGATATCCATAGCATTTTCAACATCACAGCTTTACACTCTAATATTAAGTCACAGAACAACCCAAAAGCAAACTTCCTTAGCCTAGATCGCATGGTAGATACCAAATCTTGGGGGGTAATAAGACAATTGCTTAAATTTTAATGCATACTCTTTCACACTCAACTTTCTTTGATTCAGATTGACAAACTCCTTATCTTTAGCTTTCCTCAACTCATGAGGAAAAAAATGATCAAGAAAAGAACCTAAAAAATTATCTCACACTGCCTGTTTAGTATCAGCATCTATTGACGCTTCCTACTCCTCATACCTTTGATAAACCATGTCTTTCAACTGATAAGCAATGAACTCCAAACCCTCTATATCAATAGTATACATCACCCAAAAGATATTCTCTATCTCATCTATAAACCCCTGAAGATTCTCCGAACCTTAGATCTTGTAAAGGTTGGGAGATCTAACCTTACAAAATGACCTACCCAAGAAACCACAGATAAAGTCACAATAGAACCAACAGGACCAAATTAACGAGCCTGAGATGCCACTAATTGAGTAAGTAGATGAATAGATCAACAGAACTCCACATTAGAGATATCATCTTAAGCTGATTGAGCATGAGTATCACCAGTCAAGGAAGGACTAGTAGGGACTAGTAGAACCCCAAGTGCAGTGGTATACTCGGGAGCGAGGACCTTAGATCGGGTCCGTATTTTATGAATAGGGTGATTTCCTTCCACACTTTCATCAAGAGAGATAAAGGTCCTAGAAGAGTTTCTATGGCCATCAGATCTTTCGGGAGACATGATTTGAAATATGAATAAGCCATGATCTAGAGGAGTTCATAACGCTAGACTCTATAGCATGAAATAGAACACAAGAAAGAGAAACATTCCTAAATGCCTTGAAGCCTCCCCCTTATAAGTGTGGCTCACTACATACCCATAAAAGGGACTCTACTTAATATGGTTTTGTGGACACCCATTGATCCTGAACCATGCTTTGATACCACGTTAGTCGCAACCAAACTAGGTCCTAGTTGTGATTGGTATCTCAAGCCCACCATGAGCAAAAGACAACCCCCTTAGGCTAACATCCAGAACACAATTAAAGAAATACAACGAAATACAACAACATAGTAATAAGTAAGGTAGATAACTCAATAGAAGATCTAAGGGTTAAACAAACATCAAATCCATACATGTCCATAAAAGCCTCTAAAACTAGAATACCAATTATGATGGGACAAACCTATGACCATAATAATAGAATTCTTCAACTCCCAAAATTGAAAAGAAATCTAATAAAGTGATTAAACTTTTTGAAAGATGGAAGTTAACTATTTCATAATAACTCAACAGAGAACCGCACTATCTAACACTACACATGTGTAAGAAAAATGTCTTTAGACCCTATATAATGAAATGATGTAGCTTCATATGATGGTAAGCGGGATAATGTAACACCCCATAATTCCCTAGCATAATCTAAGTCCCAATACATGAGTATTCATATATGAAATTTGTGAAGCACTCATTATTTTTCATTTTAGAGTCTACCATTGTGTAGGAAATTTAGATAGATTTCTAATGATATAAAATTCACCTAAATCCAATAACCGAGTAAGAAGTTATGGTAATTTTAAGTTTCAATCATTTAACATCATCATTTTGACCCTTAGCGCATCGCAAAGTTAGTGTATATAGAAATTATCGATTTCTAGTATGACTTCATGATCATGGCATGTTGTATAGTAGGCTAATCTCCCATTTGGTGAATTCCAGTAAGGGTTCGTGATCCTGGCGTGTCGCGCTATAGGTCAATCTGACATTTGTCCAGTTCTAGTGTCAAAGCGTAGTACCACCATGTTATGGTGAAATTCCAGGTCCCAATTAGTAAAGGACCACAATTTCCTCACATCGTGTCATAGACCTATTTCCCAGTTGTCAGTTTCCAGTGACACAGCGCGATAGCGCCGCGTCACGCCAGGTGCCCATTTTTAAAAATTAATCAATGAAAAATTAATGTTTCATTTAGGGGTAAAACAATCCCTTTCCCATTATTTTAGGTCACCTAGGTTCGATAAATAAGCCCTAAAACATTTTTACAATCATTCATTAATTAATTTCCCCCAAATCAAAAGATATTCTCTCCCAATCAAGAACCCTAACTCTCAAATTCAAGGTCAATCCTCAAGAATTCACCAAGAACTTTAAGAAATCCATCAATCCCAGTTTTGTTAGATGTTCATCCATGGATCCCTTAAACTATAGAGTCCAAGCAACCCTTTTAAACTATAAAATTATGATCTTTTCAAGTTATCCTATTTTAAATTATGATTTCATCCATGAATATCCATGTACTATTGATTTTATACCATTTTACCATGAAATTATTATTGTTATTCAATCTTCCATATTTTAATATTATTATTTAGTGATTTAAATCATGATTTAATGCTATTATGATGAATTCATTCTATTACTACAATTTCCATGATATTCCTAGGATTGTTTTAAACCATGAACTATAAGTGTTTGATAAAAAACCTACAAGAGTGATTTATTTAATAAGAGCCTTCATGTTTTGGCCTTCAATCTTTAGTGTGTTTTTAGTATTGTTGTCTTGAGTCCTGGGGGTATTAAATACTCCAAAACCATAGCTGTTTATTTAGTCTAGTCTTAGTATGTTACATAATAGTCTTCAAAACATACTTTGAGCACTCTTAGGATAGTCAAATACCAGTCAGTTAAACTCAGAATAGTCTAGTATTTCAGTGTCTTTCAGTTGGAAGTAGGATTTAGCATCAAGCGAGTGTAGGATTGACGGCTTAACAATTATATAGGTAGAGTTATTAGTAGTAGTCTCTATACTTTAGAACTACGTATCTAGCGTAAGTTATGAGTAATCACCCATCAGGTTAGGCTTGACTATCTTGCAAGGGTCACTCGTCAATTCAGGATTGACACCCTTAGTCCTTTGGACATTATATCAGTTTAGTGGATCATCACAACCATTGTTAGTACACTTCATATAGTATTAACACCCTTTTAACTAGGGTTATAGGTTAAACTCTAATTAGCTCAAATTGGGGAATGTCGATTAGATGATACCTCCCACAGTCTCAAATATAGTCTCAGTTATAGTCCTAACTTAGTTATTCTATCTAAGTGTTGTTTGACCAAAGAATATAGATTTCAATTATTTTAGTATTTCAGTTTATAGATTTTTTACCCAGTTATGTTATATGCTTGGTCATGCATCCTTAATATTTATAGATTTCCATGCATTATCATTATCTACAAATTCAATGCTCTCCACTTAGTACTCCATGCTTTACATGCATATCCCTGTTAATTATTACTTCTGTTTATTAAACCATGCATATCAGCCTACCTCATTTAGAATATTAGTATATTTAAAGTACTAATTGCATACCTTTTTTTTGTTCTGTGATGTCTCATATCATAGGTGCTGATGCTTAGATCCCAGATCGCACTTAGTCCCTCAGATCATCAGCAGTACAATAGCAATGGTGAGTCCTTATCATTAAAGGGCAGATTATATTACTTCATGTCTTTATCTTAGTAATTAACAGAGTTAGTTAGGGCTTGTCCTATCAACTCATAGTATCCAATTTAGAGGCATTTCAGACACTACAGTTAGTTATTCAGACTATTTAGATTTCAATATTTTTATCAGATTCATAATTCAATAGTTATTCTATTATTAAAGATCTTATGGCATTTCAGTTATTCTTCCACATTCATGATTATATTATTTAGTGCTCACAATAGGTACCAGCTCATGGGTTGACTTGTGGTATCCCGGGACCATAATTACCATGTAATGACTAGGGGTAGTCTTGGGTCATTACAAACTTGGTATCAAAGACTAAGGTTTTAAAGTGTCCTAGAAAGTCTGAAAACCACGTCGAGTAGAGTCTTGTGCATGGGGGTGTTTTGCGCCACACTTATGGATGAGAGGCTACAAGGCATTTAGGAAAAGTTTCCTTTCTTTCAGTATACATGTCGTGCGATTGAGCATGAACTCAAGTTAAACTCTCAGTCTAATTTATTTCTTCCTTCCATTTATAGAACATGCCTCCCAAGAAGAACGAAAGAAGAACAGGACTCAACTATCCCTTCAGCCCGTCTAGGTAGATCCTCTGGATGAGCATGTCTCTCACGCAAAATTCAGGGCTGTGTTTACTACTCTAGCAAACTTTGTAGCATTAGAAAATGAATGGCCAATTGTTATTTCGGCTAACCCAGTGGCCAATGCTGATGCAACCAAAATTCGAGATTTCACCTGGATGAATCCTCCTTCTTTCATGGGAACCAAGTATGAAGAGGATCCCTAAGAATTCATAGATATGGTTTAGAAGGTGAAGGATTCTATGAGGGTGATGTCTAGTTAGAGTGCCGAGTTGGCTACATATCAATTGTAGGATGTAGACCATACTTGGTTTAAGAAATGGAAAGTTGATAGAGGTGTTGATACAGGGCCTATAGAATGGAAGAGTTTTCCACAGATTTCTTGGACTGATTCTTTCCATTAGAGTTGAAGGAGGCCAAAGTTTTAGAGTTTATTAATTTAAGGCAGGGCAACATGAGTGTGAGGGAGTATTCTCTTAAGTTCACTCAGTTAGCTAGATATTCTCCTCATATGGTAGCTGGCAATAGGTTCAAGATGAGTAAGTTTGTGTTTGGCATATCTGATAGTGTGGACAAGGAATGTAGGACTGCAATGCTGATTAGTGAGATAAATTTGTCTAGGCTAATGGTCTATGCTCAACAAATAGAGGAGGAAAAGATTAAGGAGAGAAAAAGAGAGGAAATAAGAGAGCTAGGATGAGTAGTTTTAATTTTAATCAGCTGAAGTCAGAAGGTGGTAACCGTCCTCAGTTTCATCAGAGGTCTTCAGCCCCAGTACCTTCTTTAGCCAGTACCCCAGTACCCAAATTTAGAAATAGCAATAGGGATAGGGCACCAGGATCTAAGTCCAAGGTCAGTGTTAGCAGTGCTCGTACCAATCCTTTATGCCAAAAGTATGGCAGGCATTATCAGGGTAAGTGTAGAGCGGGTAGTGATATATGCTTCAGGTCTAGTAAGTTAGGACATCGAATTAGGTAGTGTTGGGTAGTTGCTCAGAAAGGTCGGGATGTGTGCCAATAGGGATAGTCCCATCAATCGTCAGTTCCATTCGGTCACCCAACTTAGTAGGGTGCCACATCCAGTGCTACCAGTGGTCAGCATCTGAATAAATTATATGCTCTTTAGTCCTACCATGATCAGGAAAATTCTCCTGACATAGTTACTGATACGTTGCAGGTCTTTCACTTATATATTTATGCTTTACTAGACCCTGGAGCTTCTCTTTCTTTTGTAACTCCATATATAGCTGTCAATTTCAAAGTCAGTCCCAAAAATCTAACAGAGCCCTTTTTCAGTGTGTACCCCAGTGGGTTTTTCCATTATAGCCAGATAGGTATACAAAAACTATCTGGTCATAATATCTCAAAAAGTTACTTCAGTTGATCTCGTGGTATTAGAGATGATGGATTTTGTTGTCATTCTCGACATTAATTAGCTCCACTCATGCTATGCCTCAGATGATTGTAGAAATAAAATAGTTCATTTTTAGTTTCCAAATGAACAAGTCCTTGAATGGAGGGGTAATACTACAACTCTTAGGGGTCAGTTGATATCTTACCTTAGATCCAGAAAAATGATATCCAAGGGGTGTGTCTATCATCTTGTACGAGTCAAAGACTCTAACTCAAAACTCCTACTCTTGAGTCAGTCCCAGTAGTAAATGAATTCTCAGATGTATTTCTTTAATATCTTCCCAGAGTTCCTCCCGAAAGGGATTTCGACTTTGGAATAGACCTTCTCTCAGATTCTCAACCTATATCTATTCCGCCATACAGAATGGCTCCAGCTGAACTCAAAGAACTGAAAGAATAGTTGAGGGATCTCCTAGATAAGGGATTCATCATTCCCAGCATCTCCACGTAGGGTGCACCAATTCTGTTCGTGCGTAAGAAAGAAAGTTCTCTCAGAATGTGCATAGACTACCATTAGTTGAACAAGGTCAAAGTCAAGAATAAATACCCACTTCCTAGAAACAATGACTTGTTTGACCAACTTTAGGGTGCCAGCTATTTTTCAAAGATAGTCCTCAAATCAGGCTATCATCTTCTTAGGGTCAAGGAATGGGACATTTTGAAAATAACTTTCCTAACTCTGTATGGTCACTTTAAATTTGTGTCATGCCCTTTGGTCGTACAAATTCCCCAGTAGCCTTCATGGACTTGATGAACCGAGTGTTCAAGTAGTACTTGGACATGTTTGTCATAGTCTTTACTGATGACATTCTTGTCTATTCTCATAACGAAAATGATCATGCATACCATCTCAACATAGTGCTTCGGACTCTTAGAGCTCATCAGTTGTTTGCTAAATTCAGTAAGTGTGAATTCTGGCTAAGATTAGTAGCATTCCTTGGTCATATTATTTCTAGTGATGGGATTAGAGTTGATTCTTAAAAGACTGAAGCTATGAGAAACTAGCCTAGGCCCATCTCTCCATCACATATTAGGAGTTTCTTAGGTTTAGCTGGCTATTAACTTCGGTTTGTTGAAGGGTTTTCTTTTATTGCATCCCCCATGTATAGATTGACTCAAAAGAAAGTTAAGTTTTAGTGGGTAAATTCATACGAGAAGAGTTTTCAGGAGTTAAAGACTCGACTCACCTTAGCCCCAGCCTTGACTCTACCAGACGGTTCAGATGGTTTTGTTATGTACTGTGATGCATCCATGTAGGTTTGGGTTGTGTCCTTATGGATAGAGGTAAGGTCATAGCCTACGCCTCCAGACAGCTTAAACCCCATGAGAAGAATTATCCAACTCATGATCTTGAGTTAGCAGCTCTTAAAGATTTGGAGGCATTACTTGTATGGGGTGGATGTAGATGTGTTCATAGATGACAAAAGCCTTCAGTATGTGTTCTCTCAGGAAGATTTGAATTTGCATTAGAGAATATGGTTAGAGTTATTGAAAGATTATTACATGAGTGTCCTTCAATTGGGCAAGGCCAATGTAGTGGCTGACGCTCTTAGCAGAATGTCTATGGGTAGTGTAGCTCATGTTGAGGATGGTAAGAATAAGTTAGCTCAGGAAGTTCATCATCTTGCCCGACTAGGTGTTTGTTTACTCGATTCAGCAGAAAGTAGTGTATGGGTGCCTATAGTTCAGAATCATCTCTAGTTTCTAAGGTGAAGGAAAAGCAGGATAAAGATCCCAGTCAAGTTAAGTTGAAAGAATCAGTCGGAGATCAGAAAGTGGAGGTTTTATCCAAAGGGGGAGATGGTGTTTTACATTGTCAGGTTAGATTGTGTGTGCTTGGTGCATATGATTTGAGGCAACAAATTCTTGCAGAAGTGCATAGGGCACGTTACTCTATTCATCCAGGGGCCACTAAGATGTACCACAATTTACAGAAGATCTATTGAAGGAGTGGGATGAAGAGAGATATTGTAAAGTTTGTAGCTAAGTGCTCTACATATCAGTAAGTTAAGGTTGAGCACCAGAAACCTAGAGGGTCCATACAGGAGTTTAGTATTCCCATGTGGAAATGGGAAGAAGTGTACATGGACTTTGTGAAAGGTTTGCCTTGTACCCATCATCAACATGACTCTATTTGGGTTATCGTAGATAGGATCACCAAATCAGTTTATTTCTTGCCAATCTATACCTTTTATTTAGCCAAGGACAATGCCATTCTCTATCTCAGAGAGTTGGTTAGGTTGCACGATGTTCCCTTATCTATCATCTCAGATAGAGGTACTCAGTTTACCTTTCACTTCTGGAAACCATTCCAAAAGGGTATTGGTACCCAAGTCCACCTCAGTATAAACTTCCTCCCTCAGACAGATGGTCAAGTAGAAAGGACCATTTAGACTCTTGAGGATATGCTGAGAGCATGCGTTATTGATTTCAAGGGTAGTTGGGATGACCATTTGCCTTTTATTTAATTCACATACAATAAAAACTATCATTCCAGTATCTGTATGGCTCTATTTGAGGCTCTCTATGGTACAAGATGTTGATCTCTAATTGGTTGGTTTGAAGTAGGTGAGGCTGTAGTAGTAGGGCCTGACTTGGTGTTCGATGTGTTAGAAAAGGTTAAGTTAATTAGAGAAAGGCTTAGGGCTGCCCAGAGCTGACATAAATCATATGTAGATGTGAGGAGAAAGGATCTCGAGTTTGAGGTTGGTGACTTTGTGTACTTAAAAATCTCTCCCATGAAGGGAGTGAAGAGATTTGGAAAGAAAAGGAAACTCAGTCCCCGATAGGTTGGTCCCATCAGAATTCCCAGTCATTTCAGAAAGGTAACTTACGAGCTTGAGTTGCATTCAAAGTTAGACTCAGTACACCTAGTGTTCCATGTCTCATTCTAGAAAAAGTGTATTGGTGATCCAGCTGTAGTTGTTCCCTTAGAAAGTGTAGATAATCAGAACAGTCTTTCCTTTGAGGAAGTTCCAGTCGAAATTCTTGATCATCAAGTTCGTAGACTAAGGAACAAAGAAGTTCCACTAGTTAAAGTTCTTTGGCAGAATCAGTCCATTGAGGGAGCCACTTGGGAAGCAGAGGAAGCTATGCAGACCAAGTACCCTCATCTTTTCTCCTCAAATCAGATTCAGTATAAGGTACCAATCTTCTTAAGATTTTCCTTTTTCTCGTCATGCTCAGTTTCATCTGCACATCATGTTCATGTCATTTGTTCATTAATGATTCAGTTCAGTCATGCATTCCATGCATCAGATATGTATATTAAGTGTGTAAGCTCAGTTCATCAGTCCCCTCAGCTTAACAAGTTTCATTCAGAAATGAATGATCCCATAGGGGAAATATTGTAACACCCCGTATTTCCCTAGCATAAACTAAGTCCAAATACAAGAGTATTCTATATGAAATTTGTGAAGTACTCATTATTTTTCAGTTTAGAGCCTGCCATTGCATAGAAAATTCAGTTATCTTTCAAACGATATAAAATTCTCCTAAATCCAATAATGGAGTAAGAAGTTATGGCTATTTTAAGTTTTAATCATTTAACACCGTTATTTTGACCCTTAGCGCATCGTGAAGTTAGTGTAAATAGAAATTTTCAATTTCCAATGTGACTCCACAATCATGGTATGTCATAGAGAAGGCAATCTCCCATTTGGCGAATTCCAGTAAGGGTCTGCGATCCGGGCGCATCGCGTCATAGGTCAATTTGACATTTGTCTAGTTCCAGTGTCGAAGCACGATACCAATGCATTGTGATGAACTTCCAGGTCCTAATCAGTGAAGGACCACGACTTCCTTACATCACACCATAGACCAGTTTCCCAGTTGTCAGTTTCCAGTGACACGTCGCGATAGTGTCGCGTCGCACCAGGTGCCCATTTTGAAAAAATTTGATGAAAAATTAATATTTCGTTCAGGGAAAAAAAGTCCTTTTCCAATTATATTAGTCTGCCCAGGTGTGATACTTAAGTCCTAAAAACATTTTTACAATTATTCTTTAATGAATTTCCCCTAAATTAAAAGGCATTCTCTCCCAATCAAGAACCTTAGCTCTTAATTTCAAGGTCAATCCTCATGAATTCACCAAGAACTTTAAGAAATCCATCAATCCCAGGTACGTTAGATGTTCATCCTTGGATCCCTTCCATCCAAGGAGTCCAAGCAACCCTTTTAAATTATAAAATTATGATCTTTTCAAGTTATCATAGTTTAAATTATGATTTCATCCATGAATCTCCATGTACTATTGATTTTATACCAGGTTACCATGAAATTATCATTGTTATTAAATTTTCCCTGTTTTAATATTATTATTTACTAAATTAAACCATGATTTAATGCTATTATGATGAATTCATGCTATTACTACAAATTTCATGACATTCCTAGGATTGTTTTAAACCATGAACTTTAAGTCTTTGATAAAAAGCCTATAAGAGTGATTTATTTAATAAGAGCCTTCATGTTTTGGCCTTCAAGCTTTAGTATGTTTTTAGTATTGTTGTTTTGAGTCCTGGGGGTATTAAATACCCAAAAACCATAGCTGTTTATTTAGCCTAGTCTCAGTACATTACAGAATAGTCTTTAGAACATAATATGAGCATTTTCAGAATAGTCAAATACCAGTCAGTTAAACTCAGAACAGTGTAGTATTTTAGTGTCTTTCAGTTGAGAGTAGGATTTAGCACCGAGTGAGTGTAGGGATGGCAGCTTCCCATCAACTCATAGTATCCAGTTCAGAGGCTTTTCAGACACTATATTTAGCTATTCAGACTATTTAGGCTTTAGTATTTTTATCAGATTCATAATTCAGTAGCTATTCCATTATTAAAAACCTTATGGAATTTCAGTTATTCTTCCACATTTATGATTATATTATTCAGTGCTCACAACAGGTACTAGCTCATGGGTTAGCTTGTGGTCTCTCGGGATCGTAAGCACCGTATAATGACTAGGGGGTAGTCTCGGGTCGTTACAGATAAGTACTAGCGTATAACTCAAGGAAGTGATAAAATAATACCATATTCAAATCCATCAAAACCACATGCACACATTCATACATATATATATATATATAGAGGATGCCAGGATAGGGTAAGGGGTCATGAACATGAGAGTTTAAAACCATTAACCGAGACTATATAGCTCTATCCGTAGTAAGGGCACCCACATGCTATATAGGTTTAGCATTCCCTACTGAAAGGTCCCCAGTACGTGTAACTGTACGAATCAAAAAAATTTGAGGAAGGGACAAAGCCACTGAGGCTTCAACAATTCTAATAATATATATATATATATATATATATATATATTATGTGAACTATAAACATTGTCATATAAATGCCCATGCTGGTAAATGCGGTTTCCAATATCGGCCCCCCTAGACCTTCATCTTCACGGCGAGTTACACAACCCCCTTTAAGACCAAATTAAAACTATTATACACATAACCCCATTCGTTAACACAAGTTTTATTTTTTAAGGCATTTACAACTTGGTAGCATCACACTAATTATGATTACAAGCTAATCCAGTTATTCCATTCTATTTTGATTAACCAATTTGACTCCCAAGTTCCCTTTAAATCAAAACTCATTGCCACCAAGGCCTTTCAAAACCATTTTTATCTATTCTGACTTTAATACAATGCAATAGCTTAGAAGAATATGCGAAGCCATGCAATTATCCATTTTTCAAAACTAATTTACAAAGTGGTTGAGGTTAATGCCAATTTTCAAGCCAAAAATTCCATCAATTTGGGGGAAATGCATGTTACCTATCCTAATACCCATAAATTTGCACCAATCAATCCAACTACCATAATTCAAACAAGAATAATATATTTAAATCATAGAGAAAATAATCCAAATGTAAACCAACCAAAGTGCCTCAACTCAATTTTAAATAAATAGTTAAATCATATGAATATTAAATCAATTTGTTCCTTAATAAAAAATATAAGTTTAGGAGTTAGAGACATGCCTGAACCACACAAGAAATTGGAGAAAATTCATAGTTTTGAGCCCTAAGGTTGAATTCCTTGTAAACCCTAGCTTTCTCTTGCTTTAGGAGTTAGAAGAGGAAAATTATGTTTTTAATTGACAATAATGGAAAAAGGACCCTTAAAATGTTTGTAAGTCATGGGGAATAGTTTGGAGGGAGCAAAGGATGGATTGCCCTTAATTAATGGGTCAGTTAACGACTCATGAGGTCTGACCATAAGTCTTCACCTAGACTCATGACCTGAGCCTCAAAAGTCTGGGACCTCACTACTATGATCATAAGTCATTACCTGATAACTCATTGCCAGACATCATGACTAATGGCATAGACTCACGGTCTGGGAAAAAACCTCGGGTATCTCACTAGTGAGACCATGAGTCTCACCCTATGACTCATGATGAATGATAACAACTCATCACCTATGTCATAGTTTAGGTAGTGCTGACAAAAACCCAGAATTTGCAGAATCCAAAGCTTGGGGTATTACATATATGGGTTGAATTTCAATAACTTTACAAATTGTAGGTCATACGTATATATAATAATGTTATGTATATGGGAAGAATAAAACAACTAAGCAATTTGGAATTCACACATATATGTAATTTTGTTACATATATGGGTTGAACTAAAAAAACTAACCAAAATGTAATTAATACATATACATATCTGTGTTATGTATCTGCATTGAACCAAAACAACTAAGCAATTTGTAGGTCATACATATACATAAAAATGCTATGTATATGATAAAGACATATACATAACTATGTTATATATTTGGAGTGAAATAAAATAATTTAGCAATATAACAACATGGGATTTGACCCATAGAAAATTTCCTGGAATCTGGCCTCTGGACCCAATACAATTCATGGGAATAAACTGTATAATGGGGTATGAATGGTATGGTCCTGTCATCTGCTGACCAGTGTTGGTTAATGAGATGAATTTTAGTTTTTAGAATGGATACAACTGAGAGGTACGAGTCATATTGGTAGGTTCAGATTATTTGGTTCCTTAACTTAATCTCAGACTTGGTTACTTAGGTTGGATCTGAGTATGAGTGGCTCACTATGAGCCTTAAGCCAATGTACAAGTCATACAATGCACTCGTATGGTGGACAGTGTCTAAATCTTTCTTCAATTTAATTTGCCAGAGGTACAGGTGAAGGGTACATATAGTATACTTTGGATATGACTTGGTTAGATAAGTCATATACTGCATAGTGTTGGATCCAAATATTGAGGCTAGGATATTAGTAAAGGGTACTAATCGTATTGAAGGGTACGGCTCATGAGGGTCAGTTGTACCCCTATGATGGGATTTTGGTGCAACTTAAGTGGGGCTATTCTAGACATTTTCCCACTTATCCTAATAATGTCCCATGACTTTCTAACCTACTTGGAAGGTTATTTACCCTATTATTCCATCCATTAACACTTATAAACTCTTCTAAAATACTCTATAATTCTCTCAGAAGCTTTTGTGAAAGGAAAGCTAGGATTTCAACTGGAGAATTAATTTGGGGCTTGTCTTGGTGATTTATTTTCCATCATCATCTTGGTTTAAGGCATGTTCTCTTCCCTTAATGTTAATTCTAACTAGAAACATGGTTTTTATGAATATTTTTATGACTTCATTGATTGTATGATTTTGGTTTCCAAATATGAATTAAGGGTTTTGATATTAAATGGTTGGTTATGGTTTTTCGTGGTATTAATTATACTTTATGTGTATTAATGGTTGTTTTGGATAATTGTATTGCATGGGAATGGTTTAATGGTAATTGGAATTGGTTTTGGTTATATAATGCCCCCGATGTGTTTGACAAAATGCCTATAAGCATGTTTTCATTGCATTGAGTACTTTTAATAGAACTGTTGCTTATTTTAAAACTTGGTAAAAGAATTATGTATAGTTTAAATGGATTGGAAAGGTAAATGGCTAAATGGTTATACTTGTGGGGTATATGGAATCCCCCAAGTTGTTTAATATGGTAAATGGAAGGGCACTTGGAAGTCCCCTTAAACCTATATATGGTTGGCTATGGATAGTACTTGTAAGTATGGTCAATATGACGATACCACCACTAAATGACCTTTCTTAATAAATGGTAAATGTATTGATTACTTTCTTGGTAATGAATTTAATTGGGTAATAATGGAGGGATATGTAGCAAAGCCATGGAAGGTGGAGGTCCCGAAAAGACCAAAATTGGAAACTCATATTTGCCAATTTAAGGTTGGTCTTGGTGACTGTGTGCATGATGTCATACTATATTTCGGGGGATGTACTAGTCATCTTTCGTTTTCTTCCCTGGTCAGCGGCTATACGTACTAGGTCCCTTTTAGCAGGGGAACTGAACCCATATAGCCCTTGGGTGGATTAGGATGACAAAGCTATACAACCCAGGTAATTGTTTTAAATGTATGCTGAACTTGGTCCTTTTTCTTGACATGGGTATATGTATATATATGTATGGTTGTGCATATATGGATGGTTTTACTTGGCTTTATAAATGGCATTATTTTATTCTTATCCCTAGATAATTCTAGCTTTCACCTACTAACCCATCTACTAGCAACTGTATACCCACACTATACAGGAACCGTCCGTTCTACCCCCTACATAGTTATTGACTAAGGGATCAACAGTTGAATTAAAGTGGTGAGCTTTTATCCCTTTGAAAGGCTCTATTTTATGTTATGGATATTTCTAAACACTTTGATTTTATTTTGGATATTTGTTTTGGCCATGGTTGGGTCATGTCTTGATCAAATTTTATTACTCTTTTGGTTAGAGGCTTTGTGGTACTGCTATGGGTTGGAATGGGCGGGATCGATATGATGTTGGTTTTGGCATTGGAATAAGCTAGTGGGCTGACATTATTGGACATAATTTCTCACTATTCTATCATATTTTATTTTGGGATTAATTATATTATGTTTTGGAACTTCTTTGGTTATGTCCTGGTTTATGGCCTTTGGAATAGGTTAGTATGATTAGGAGATTGGTGTGGGATAGTTGGACTAGTTGGGCCGGTCATGCTTATGATCCTATCTTAGAGTCTTCATGTGAGCTATTACACTATCTTGTTATATGCTTAAAATTAAGCCAACTCAGGGCAGGCGACTAGAGGTTGGGTTGGGTAATGGGTATGGTCTCCAATCCTGGTAAGACTTAGGATGCCCATTACGACAAGGCCCCCGATCGGGTCGTGTCAAGTTAGTATCAGAGCCTAGGTTCAGGGTCAATTGGGAGTCCACAAAGCTATGTTGGGTAGAGTCTCTTTTAGGGGTGTGTAGCATGCCACACTCATAAGGGAGAGGCTACAAGGAATTTAGAAATGTGTCACTTTCTTAGTATTTAATTTTCAAGCTTGGAAACTTAGTCCTAGAATCTTCTGTATTCCTTGTTTGTTCGTCTTTCAGATCATGCTTCATAGATCTGAAACACAAGAAAATTCTTCCATCGTATCTGCGATAATGCTAAATGGGTGTATCCTACTTCTGGGGTTCATCTTTGATCTCACAATCCTATCCCTGATAGTTCAGGAGTTCCACCGATTGCCACTAGTCCTCCTCAAGGCAAGGTGACTATTGCAAAATTCCATTAGTCTATTCATGTTATTGCTCAGATAGTCGCTTCTCAGGCTAAGCAGGGTGCAATTGGTGCTTTGTCTGCTAAGGCCATAAGGGTTGGCTAATTTATGAAGATGGGTCTTTCCACTTTTTCTAGAGTAAAGGTGAAAGAGGATCCACAGGGCTTCTTGGATAAAATAGAAAAGATATTTTTGGTGGTACAAACTACCAATGTGGAGGGGTAAACTTTGTTGCTTATTATCTTAAAAAGGTTGCATATCAGTGGTATAAAGAGTGGGATAGATATAGGGATGATGTGGAAGAATCAGTTTTGTGGGATACATTTTCTAAGGTCTTCTTACATTATTTCTTTCCCTGAGAGTTGAGGGAAGTAGAGATGGAATAGTTTGTGAATCTCAAGAAGGGGAGGATGTCTGTCAAGGAATATGTCTTGATATTTTACTAATTGTCAAGGTATGCTGTTGATTTAGTGGATGACATGTGGGCAAGAATAAGCCAGTTCACTTTTGGATTGAATCGGGATTTGATTTTGGAGAGGAAGATTACCTTGCTGATTAAGGATATGGACATCTCTAGGTTGACTATTTATATGCAGTAGGTAGAGCATGAGAAGAGAAAATAGGTAAAGTTTAGAGATAGACAGGAAAAGAGGAGTAGGTATTCTAACTAGGGAGGTGCTTAGTATTAGGGTAGTCAGGATGGTGGCAAATGAAAGAAAAAAAGTGGGAAGTTTTGGTCCTTCTCTTCTGCTAGTGCTTCTTACAAGTCAGGTGATAGGCGTCATCAAGGTGGTGACAATTTTCAAGCACAGGGTGCCCAATCTCAGGTAAGCGAAGGTCAGTCAGTTTCTTCATGCCCTTCTTGTAATTTTTATAGTCGTCCTCATTGAGGTTATTGCAATGAAGAAAGGGATAAATTCTTCAAGTATGGCCAGAAAGGACATCGGCTTAGGGATTGTATAGTTAATAAGGTTGCTACGGGGGTGAATAAGATTTTTGTGGCTTCATCTTCTTCTCCTACACTTGGCGGTGTTGCATATACTTCTGTTATGATCCTTGTTCTAGTGTTGGTCAAAATAGGTTTTTTTCTTTGGCATCCTAACAGGAATCCAAGGCATCACTTGATGTAGTTACTGGTATGTTATACCTTTTCTCTCATAACGTATATTGTTTGCTTGATCCAGGGTCGACTCTCTCCTATGTGACTCCTTATATGGCTATACCTTTTGGTTTTAATTTAGAAGTTATTTAGGATCTTTCTTTTTCTACCCTAGTAAGTGACTCGATTATTGCTAAGAGAGTTTATAGGGGATGTGTGGTATCTTTTGGTGGTAAACAGACCTTGGTGGATTTTTTTGAGTTGGGTATTATGGATTTTAATGTGATTATGGGAATGGATTGGTTGCACTCTTGTTATATGTCCTTGGATTATTGGACTTGTAGGGTTATCCTTAGGTTCCCTAGTGAGTTGGTTATAAAATGGGAGGGTGGTTCTTTAGCTCCGAGGGCTTAGAGCTCGAAGGTTATTCTCCAAAGGTTGTCCTTATCACATGATTTGGGTTAAAGATTCTAACTTAAAAGATCCTTCTTTCCAATCAGTTCCAATTGTTAATGAGTTTCCAGAGGTCTTTTCATATAATATACCTAGTGTTCCTCCGGATAGGAAAGTCGAGTTTGGTATTGATCTAGTTCTGGACACTCGTTTAATTTTTATTCCTTCGTATAGAATGGCCCAGGTTGAGTTGATGGAACTCAAGGAGAAACTTTAGGATCTTCTAGATAAGGGGTTTATTTATCTAGTGTATCTCCGTGGGGTGCACCGATGTTATTTGTATGCAAGAAGGATGCTTCCCTTCAGATATGAATTAACTATAGGCAGTTGAACAAGGCGACGATCAAGAATAAGTATCCTCTTCCAAGGATAGATGATCTGTTTGATCAGTTGCAAGGTGCCAAGTTCTTTTTAAATTTAGATCTTCGGTCTGAGTATTATCAGCTAAAGATTAGGGATATGGATATCCCTAAGATAGATTTTCGTACTCGGTATGGGCACTTTGAGTTTTTGGTAATGTCATTTGGGTTGACTAATGCTTTGGTGGCATTTACGAATTTGTTACACAAGATTTTTTGGCAGTATTTGGATCTCTTAGTTATTCTATTTGTTGATGACATTCTGTGTGGTGTTACAGACCTTAAAGGAACAAGAGTTGTAAGCCAAGTTCTCTAAATGTAAGTCTTAGTTAAACGCTATAACTTTCTTGGGTCATATTATTTCTAGTGAGGGGATCATGGTGGATCCATAAAAGATTATTGTGGTGAAAAGGTGGACTAGACCCATTACTCCATCTAACATTTAGGGCTTCTTGGGTTTAGCTAGGTATTATAGGCGATTTGTGGAAACCTTTTCATTGATAGCTACTCCTTTGACTAAGTTGACTTAGAAGAAGGTCAAGTTTTCTAGGTCAGATTCTTGTGCAGGGAGTTTTGAGACGTTGAAGGATAAGTTGAATTTGGCTCAAATTCTAACTTTGCTAGAAGGCAATGATGGGTTCGTGGTTTATTGTGATGCATCTTGGGATAGGACTTGGTTGTGTGTTGATGCCACATAGGAAGGTGATTTCCTATGCTTCCAGCAAGTTTAAAGTGCATAAGAGGAAATATCCTACTCGTGATTTGGAGTGTTAGTGGTTGTGTTTGGTTTGAAAAAATGGTAGCATTATTTGTATGGTGTTCACGTGGATATATTTTCTGATCATAAGAGTCTACAATATTTGTTCACTCAAAAAGAGCTTAATCTCAGGCAGAGGAGATAGTTGGAGCTTCTCAATGACTATGATATATGTCTTCACTACCACCCAGGTAAAGCTAACTGGTTGCTAATGCTCTTACAAGGTTATCCATGGGGAGTTTGTCTCATGTGGAGGAAGCAAATCGAGAATTGGTGAAGGATATTCACCGCTTGGCTAATCTTGGAGTTTACCTTTTGGACTCTAAGGATGGTGGTGTGATGGTGCAAAAAGTAGTTCAATCATCTCTTGGTGCATAGATCAAGGAGAAACGAGTTCTAGATCCTATCTTGATGAAAATCAAGAGTGCCGTTGGTTGGCAAAAGGTAGTGGTGTTTGACATTAGTGGTGACGGTACTTTATGGTACAAAGGGAGGTTATATGTTTTAGATGTCGATGGATTGCAACAAAGGATTTTAGCTATGTTAGCATGAATTGTGCTATGTTGTTCATCCCGACTCAACTTAATGTATCATGATCTCAAGGAGATATATTTGTTGAATGGCATGAAGAGAGATGTGGCTGATTTTGTGGCCAAGTACATGGTGTGTTAACAGGTTAAGGTTGAGCACATGAGGCCAGGAGGGTTGAATCAAGAAATTGATTTGCCCGAATGGAAATGGGAAGTGATTAATATGGACTTCGTTACAAGTCTCTCTTGATCTTGAAATAAATATGATTCAGTTTGGGTGATCGTGGATAGGATGACTAAGTTTGCCCACTTTTTCCCAGTGCGGACTACCTTCTCGGCGGAGGATTGTACAAAGCTGTATCATCAGTAGATTGTGAAGATACATGGGGTTCCTATTTTGATCATTTCTTATCGTGGCACGCAGTTTACATCTCACTTTTGGTGATCTTTTCAAAAAGGGTTGGGGACTAAGGTTAGTTTGATTACTGCTTTCCATCTACAGAAGGATGGGCAAACGGAGAGAACTATTCAGACATTGATGGATATACTTCAGGCTTGTGTGATTGATTATGGTGGCAGTTGGGTTGAGCATCTACCTTTGGTAGAGTTTGCTTACAATAATAGCTATCATTCTAGTATTGGTGTGGCCCCTTTTAAGGCATTGTACGGTAGGAGGTGTAGATCTCCTATTGGTTTGTCTGAGCTTAGTAAGGAGGATATGTTTGGTCCCGACTTGGTTTACTAGGCTATGGAGAAGGTAAAGGTGATTCGGGATAGGCTTAAGGCTGCTCTAAGTCTCCAAAAGTCATATTCAAATGTTAGGCATAGAGACTTGGAGTTTGAGGTTGGGGATAAGGTTTTCCTCAAGGTATCTCCTAAGAAGAGAGTAATGCAATTTGTCAAGAAGGGATAGAACAATCCTCCGTATGTTAGTCCTTATGAGATTTTGCGGAGAGTTTGTAATATTGCTTATGAGCTGGAGTTGCCTTCTAGCTTAAGCTTGGTTCATCCGGTCTTTCATGTTTCCATGTTGAGGAATTTAATTGGTGATCCTTCTTCGATTTTTACTTTGGAAGAATTAAGAATCATCAATTCTCTGTCTTATGAGAAAATCCTGATTGATATCTTAGATAGGAAGGTTCGTCAGTTATGGACCAAGGTGTGGCCTCGTTTAAGGTTCTATGGAAGAACCACAAGGTGGAAGAGGCTACTTGGGAAGAGGAGGATGACATGAAGTCAAAATATCCGCTTTTTTTTATGCTCTTCGGATTCGTACGGAAGGTATATATCTTTAACACATCTTTATTTTTTGAGTTTGTTAAAGAAAAGATTAATATATTTGCCTCATTGTTTTCAAACTTTGTTAAGGATTGGGAATATATTTGATAAGATAATGCAAATGACTCATGCATGTGGTTGCCCCTACCTTGTCCGTTATCCAAGGATGAATGTTCCTAGTGGGGGAGACTACAACACCTTGGGTTTTGACCCTTAGATAATTTCCTAGAATTCTAGTCTCTAGACCCAATACGACTCTTGGTAATGAACCGTATAATGGGGTACGAATGGTATGGTCCTTTCGTATAATGACCAGTGTTGGTTGTTGGAATGGATTTTGGTTACTGAAATGGATATGACTTAGGGGTACAGGTCGTATTGGTGGGTACAAATCATTTGGTTCCTTAACTTAATCTTAGACTTGGTTACTTAGGTTGAATCTAAGTACGAGTGGCTCACCATGAGCCATAAGCCAGGGTACGAGTTATACCATGGAATAATTTAGTGGACAGTGTCGAAATGTTTCTTGGGTTTAATCTGTCAGAGGTACAGGTGAAGGGTACAGACGTATGCCTTGGTTATGATGTTTGGATAAGTCGTATGCTAGATAGTGTTGGATCCAAAGTTTTAGGCTAGGATATGAGTGGAGAGTAAGCAAATTTTATTTCTAAAGATAATGTTGAGATCATGCATATAGATGTAGCATATTTCTTTTGAATATTCTTAAAGAAAATAGATTACATGATCGATGATGGATCAAATCGTATTGGAGGGTACGACTCCCGAGGGTCAATCGTACCCCTGTGATGGGATTTTGGTGCAACTTAAGTGGGGTATTCTAGATATTTCCCACTTATTCTAATAAGGTACCACCACTTCTAACCTACTTGTGAGGTTATTTACCCTATAATTCTATTCATTAACACTTAGAAACTTTTCTAAAACACTCTATAATTCTCTCAAAAGCTTTTGGGCAAGGGAAGCTAGGGTTTCAACTAGATTAATTTGAGGCTTGTCTTGGTGATTTCTCTCCATCATCATCTTGTTTTAAGGCATTTTCTCTTCCCTCATTGTTAGTTCTAACAAGAATTGGGGTATTAAATGGTTGGTTATGGTTTTCCCTTATTTTAATTATGATTTATGTGCATTCATGGAGGTTTTAGATAATTGGAATGCATGGGAATGGTTTAATGGTAATTGAAATTGGTTTTACTTATATTATGTCCCTAATGTGTTTGACAAAATGCCTATAAGCTTGTTTTCATTGCATTGAGTACTTTTAATGAAACTCTTGCTTATTTTAAAACTTGGTAAACGAATTATGCATGGTTTAAATGGATTGGAAAGGTAAATGGATATATGGTTATGCCTGTGGGGTACATGGAATCCCCCAAGTGGTATATTATGGTAAATAGAAAGGTACTTGGAAGGCCCCTTAAACCTATATATGGTTGTCTATGGATAGTTCTTGCAAGTATGGTCGGTATGCGATACCATCACTAAATGGCCTTGGTTAATAAATGGTAAGTATATTGATTGGTTGCTTGGTAATGATTTTAATTAAGAAATAATAGCAGGATATGTAGCAAAGCCATAGAAGGTGGAGGTCCCGGGGGGGGGGGGGGGGGACCAAAACTGGAAACTCATATTTGCCGATGTGAGGTTGGTATTGGTGACCGTTTGCATGATGTCACACTATATTATAGGGGATGTACTAGTTATCCCAGGTTTTCTTCCCTGGTTGTGCGGCTACACACACTATGGGCCCTTTTAGCAGGGGGAGCTGAACCAATATAGCCCGTGGGTGGATTAGGACGGCAAAACTACACATCCCAGGTAAAGGTTTTAAATGCATGCCAAGCCTGGTCCCCTTTCCAGCATGGTTATATATATATATATATGTTTGGTTGTGTGCATATTGATGGTTTTAATTGGCGTTATAAATGGCATAATTTTATCCTTATCCTGAGATTATGCTAGCGTTCACAAGGAAACCCATCTACTGGCGGTTGTATACCTACACTTTGCAGGAACCGACCATTCTACTCCACCTACAATGTGATTGACTCAGGGATCAACATTTGGACTGAACTGGTGAGCTTCCATCCTTTTGGAAGGCTCCATTTCATGTTATGGATATTTCTAGACACTTTGATATTATTTTGGATATTGGTTTTGACCATAGTTGGGGGCATGTTGATGTGGCATGGAAACACGACGCTTTCGATGCCTAAAATCGTGAATTTATGCATAAACTTAGGTTCTTTTGCTAGATATAATGCACTTTGGTGTGAATTGGAGGTAAAATAGGCTTATAACATTATTTGGACAAAAAAAGAAAAAAAAAGACCAACTCTGATTAGTATAAGAGTCTACTCTTGAGTCATAACCATTCGATATGATTCATATACTGACTCGTATGTGGAACAGAACCAAAAGCCAAATCAAGAAACTAAGTATGAAGAAGATACGACTCAAGTATCCCAGTCGTAAGGCAGGATACGAATCTTATACTGAAGTCGTGAGCATAACAAAATCTAACCTACTATCCAGGAATTAAAGTATCAGAAGGATAAGAGTTGGAAGTCTAAGTACAACTCGTATTGGGATGTCGTATACCAACCAGTGTTCAAGATCGAAAAAGATTAAAGTCTTAAGTGGATACAGATCAAGGACACGAGTTGTATACCTAGTTACAAATCGTAAGTTAAAGTCATAAGATGAATAGAGAATTGAAGCCATGGGAAGATTAGGCACTGGAATAGTTATGACAAGGCTTGGTACAACTCATAATTTCAGGATAGAAGTGAAGACCGAGTTGTACCGACTGCCGACTTAACTTTACCTTTCCCATTTTTAACAGGAATTTTATGTTATTTTGATATACTATAAATACCCTAGGGTTTATCTTTTATTAGGTTACGAGTATTAACATTCTTTTATGCACAATTACATAGTATTACATACTTTTACAATTATTCTTGAGATTTAAGGGTTTTGTTCAATTAAAGACTTTAGAGTTTATTCATCTTACATATGAGAAATTGATTTTATGTGTTTTTCTTTGATAATCATGATTCTTGAACAAACATGAGCAGCTAATATGCTTAGCTAGAGTTGTGGGAAACCTACCAAATTAGCTACATAGAGAAAGTGTGACACACATCTGATCTAGGGTTTATGCATGTATCCTAATTTTTCTTTACTATAATTGATTTCAAGTAACTACAACATCTTGAGATAAAAGCCTATATTCATATTCCTTTGATAACCAAGAAGCTTGTGATTGGGAAAAGAAGAGTAGGACAATAATATGTGATTTCTACCTCCACCTTATAGTCCCTGCATTCCATCTTATCACTTGCTCTGATAACTAAGGATCAAGTGAACTGAGGCCGCAACAAGAGACAACAAGGCAACACTCACGATCATAACTAAATCTAAGGGTAGAATTTGTCTTCGTGCTCAAAAGACAACTGATAATACCTATCTTATAGGCTTTACATGTAGAAAAACAAAGCAGTGGTTGATCTCAAGGCAAGAAAATGCTCATGTTTTCCCTATGGGATCGACCCCAACCTAGTAGGGTTATTATATTTGCATCAACTGCATTATACTTTCAATTGGGGTATAGTTTTGGATGACATCAATTTTTTGCATCGTTGCTGAGGAAGATGGTTTAGGTAGTTAATTGAATATCAAATTATGCTGGTGTATGCCAAGCACTAGGAGTAGAGGCAATCCCTTACTCCCTTTTGATCTAGAGACAGAGAAAACTCTTCAAACACCAAGAAGGATGTCAGGACAAGTTCATGCTGGGGTGCAAGATCTCTCCACCTGTGGACCCAAATGCGGTACTCCTACATGATCTATTAGACACATAGTATATTGCAGACATACAGACACAACAACTATTGGAGGGAGAAAGTAGAGAAGCTAAAAAAGCAAGACTGGCTGCTGAAGCTGAATTAGTGTAGTAAGGTGGACTAACCATACCTACACATGTTGTTGATCATCGAGTTCAGAGGGGCAGAGTTCCATATGTTCCAGTATACCAGCAGTTAGATCCATATGATGACGATGATAAAGACATGGGTAATGTTGACCCTGCAAAGACAAAAGCTATTGTTCCTCCTGCTTTAGCTCCTAATGTGAATTTTGATTTAATTAGTGCTATGATCTTGCTTTTGAATCTGAAAGGTATATTTTTAGGAGAAGCTAAGGATGAAGCAAACATGCACCTTACTAATTTTTTTAACATCTATACAAACTATAACCTTCCAGGGGTTGATCAGGAAGCATTAAGATTGAGGTTGTCCCATTTTCTTTTACTGGAGAAGCATCTCTATGGATAGGGAAGCTACCAAGAGGATCTATCACTACTTAGGAATGAGTTGAAGAAACAATTTCTAAGCATATTTTTTCCTCCCGCATGGATGCTACAACTGAAGGATAAAATTTATAATTTCAAACAACTACCTGCAGAATTGATGTATGAAGCATGGTTTAAATTTTAGAAGAAGCTAAGCCTGGTGCCAAACCACAGAATCAAAGGATCTAATTTGTCAGAAATTTTCTATAGATCACTGAGTTATAGTTTGAGAGCCATCGTAGATGCTATTTCTTGAGGAGAATTTATGCATCGTCATTGGGATGCTACACAAGAATTGCTTGATGATATTGCAGTCACCAACAGAGGATGGCATAACAGAGATTCTAATCATGGTAGTGGTATATATGCTATTGGAGCAAGAAACACATACAGAGAAGGTAATGATATGGTTGCACAAGAGGTAACACATCTTCAAAATGATATTGGATTGCTCATAAAATAGTTTGCTTCACTAAATTTTGAGAAAGTAAATGCAGTAGCGGCACTTACATCTACATCCAAACTATTTGAGATTGAATCTAAAGAAGAGGAAAACTATCTTGATTGTAGATTGGCAAATTTTTGAGACCAAGGGCAAGGGATTCATAGTCGGAACTATTATAATAATAGATAAAGAGATAGGAGCAGAGAAAGAGATGATGATTAGTGATGTAAGGATACATATAAGGAGAAGAGGGAAAAATACATTCCACCAGGTAGCCGAGATGCAGATTCTAGAGTTAAGGCTCTCTTATCTAAGCTAGTCAAAGGACAAGAAAGTCAAGAACATTCTCTGAAGGATATCAAAGTAGATCTATCGGGACTAAATAAAAAGTTAAATCACACACCACAATAATTAGGCAGTTTGAACAATAGTTTGGGTAGATGTCAGCCACAGTAAATCAGAGATAGCCTGGTACTCTTCTAAGTAATACAGTGGTAAATTCCAGAACTGATAGTCAATGCCATGCCATTGCTACCCAGAGTGGTAAGATTATTATAGATCCATCTACACTTACTGTTGATAAGCAGAAAAAGAAAGATGTTGATCCAGTTGATGTGGGAAGTAGGAACAAGATGAATGAAGGAGAAGTAAAGGCTACAGAGTCTGTGCTGAAACCCATTCCAAGATCACATCCTCCCTATATGCAAAGACTGAAAAAAAAATAAGGAAAAGGTAAGTATCAAATTTTTTTGTCTATGCTAAAAGAACTAAATGTCAATATACCGCTTGCAGAGGAATTAGAGAAGATACCAGGTTATGTAAAGTTCATAAAGAACCTAATTATAAAGAAAAGATAGCCGGTTATAAGCCAATTGACAATGCCCTTCATTGCAGTGCCGTAACCACTAGATCATTGGTAGAGAAGAAGGAGGATCCTGGTGCAGTCACTATACCTTGATTCATTGAATCTTTCCACTTTGCACGTGCATTGTTTGATATGGGTGTGAGTATTAACCTCATGCTATTTTAGTATTCAAGTAGTTGGGGTTGGATGCTCCAAAACCCACCACCATGAGGCTAGTCATGGTAGATAGGAGTGTGAAGAATCCAATCATTATCCTTTATGATGTCTTAGTAAAAGTAGTTTTTTTGTATTTTTCATACTAATTTCATTATGTTAGATTGTGAAGTGGACTTTCAAGTCCCAATTATTCTTGACAAACCTTTTATGGATACAGGTAGAACGTTGATTGATCAGGAGCTTGGACATCTAATGTCGAGATTTAATGATAAACAAGTGATATTCGATATATGGAAATCCATGAAGCACCCCGATGAGTTGAGGGTGATATCTGTGATTAATGTGACTAATAAAGAGGTATATTCATTTCATGATCTTGACGCTGTAACTTTGTGGGATGATAGTTCTGATGCGATTATTCCTGTTGAAGAAAGAATAGGTATTGAGGCACTTGCAACTGTGATCATGAATTTTGACTCTGATGGCATAGAAGAATATTAGGAGCTTATTAGTGCATTGCATGGTTATGGTTATAATTTTGCTCCAAAGAAGTTTGATCTAGATTCGAAGAATAGAACAACTCCACCTGCTCTCCCATCCATTGAGGAACCACCGATGTTAGAATTAAAGGCCCTCCCATCTTACTTGTAATATGCATTTTTGGGGGACAACAACACTTTTCTTGTTATTATTGCAGCTAAGACAGTTAGAAGTGGAAGCATTATTGTAATTTTGCAAAATTTCAAAAGGGTTATTGGATGGTCCATTGAAGATATTGTGGGTATTCCACCTGGTTTGTGTACTCATAAAATTTAGCTTGAACCATATTGTGTTCCATCAATTTAATATCAATGATGACTTAATCCTTCTATGAAGGAGGTGGTAAAGAAAGAAATAATCAAGTGGTTGGATACTGGTGAGGTGTTTCCCATTGCTGATAGTAAGTGGGTTATCCCGGTTCAATGCATTCCAAAGAAGGGTGGAATAACTGTTGTGCCTAATGAAAAAAATGAGATAGTGCGTATGAGGACAGTCACTGGATAGAGAGTGTGCATGGATTATAGAAATATGAATGTATGGACCCATAAGGACCATTTTCCAATGTCGTTCATGGATTAGATGCTAGACATGTTCGCAGGCAAATAATGGTACTATTTTTTTAATGGGTACTCGAGTTATAACCAGATTACTATAGTACTAGAGGACCAAGATAAGAATACTTTTACATGTCCTTATGGGACCTTTGCAATCAAATGAATGCCATTTGGGCTATGCAATGCCCCATCCACGTTTTAGAGATGTATGATGTCTATTTTCTCCAGAGTTTTTATGGATGATTATTTGGGGGTGGGTGACTCTTTTGATGATTGTCTCATTAACTTGGCAAAATATCTACAAAGATGTGAAGAATAAAACTTGATACTCAATTAGGAAAAGTGTCATTTCATGGTTAAAGAAGGAATTATGCTTGGGCACAAGATTTCAAAG
>NW_025843687.1:0-7072 GCF_002878395.1 Capsicum annuum | reverse complement strand
AGAAAGTCTTGTATTATTCCATATCTGTTATGTTAGGATCAATGAAGTTTTGATGATTGTTGAAAGATGTTATCAAGCTGGTCCACTAATGTGCAACATCAAGGATGCAAGTCCACTGATACACGAAGACAAAAGTGCTTGAATTCAGGAAACGGTAAACTTGTACATCTAATAAACATAAAATAAATATCACGTGTGGAGATGTAGAAGTATAGTTTTAATACAACACATGAAGACATGAGAGTTGAGTTGAAAAGGAGTTTCACTTATCTCTAAAAATCCAAAAGGTTTAATGAAATAAGAAGTCTCATATAATGAAGGTCTTTATGGAGAGTTGTGTTTAAATAGATGCAGCGAATTGTATAGTGACTCACACACTTACAAAGCAAAAGGCAATTGACAAATTGACTTGGCAGTTCACAGCTTGAGGGAACACGTAGTGGAACCTGGTTTTATTACATAGATAGTAAGGAGTCTTAGTTTTTTTAATAGGTTTGGTTCTTGAGTTGTAATATTGATATAATTCTAGTTTCAGAAAAGTATAAACTGAATAAGGATTAATTTTAAGGTTTTCGGGGGTTTTAAACCCTCGCAAAATGTAATTGCGATGTTCCCAAAATCCCCACAATTTGAGCCATCACAAACAAGTTGCGGTAGATTTTTTCCGACCTCCATAATTCATTTGCAGGGATTATTTTGCAGCGGTTGACCCCCGTTACTCTAATTTTAATTCTTTTTAAAATAAATTTTATTTAGAAATTGCGGGTGTTTAAAAACTCCGCAATTTTTTTTTAGATTAATAGGGCTCATCTATTTTCAATAACTAATTATATTCTAATTTTAACTCAAATCTAATTGTTCCTTTAAGCATAACCTACAATCCAATATTTGTTCAATTCATATATTTTTAATACAATATGAGTAATTAAACATTGTAATTAACAAACATATCAAAAATACATTGAACATTAAACTTTAAAATTAAATTTTCAACATTAACATATTCAAACTCTAACTTTTCAACTTTAACTAGTATCTTCAAACTCCAAAATCAAATTTAAACACAAAACCTTCAATATTCTAAGATTCACTCCAACCATACAATTACATCGTCATAATTGAATATCCAAGACAGATGCAACGAAATCAAAGAATATCATTAGGATCATTATCATCGTGTGACCTCCTTGCATCCATTGGCAAAATGGGTCCACTAGCCGCATCACTTGGCTACATAAAAATGAAAAGTATATTCTAAAATTTAAAATGAAACTAAAAAATCTAAAATTTGAACTCAAAATGTTGCGTGAACAGTAATTTAGTGATGTGGCAATCCACTATTAGTCTCGGTTTTGTCAAAATTTTACTCTCCAGTTTCAAGTCTTGACCAATCTACAATTTGGAAATGGTGAATTGGTTAATGGAGGGAAATTTGGTCTTGAAGTTTCTTTTTTTTTCAAGTTCAAAACAATACTTGACCCTTTTGGTACTTTCTCCTTGAAACAAGGTCCTTAAATCAAGGAAAGTAGGTGAAAAGTGGTTGTCAAGTCTTTTGAGTGATGTGATCAAGTCTTTCATCAACAAATACTACAACTTAGTATTTCACCTTTTGTGGATCTAATGTTCACTTTTTGTTTTAACAAAGATGAAACAGATGAAGAACAACAAGACAATAACAACACCAAGAATAACCAACAACAACCAATAGCCATAACAGTCCACCACAACAACAATGTTCAACAATGGACAGCCAAGTTCAAGTTCTCAATAACAACATCAATTTTTTTAGAGCTCAAATCTAGATAAACTCAAAGTGTTAGTGAACAAGAGAGATAAAACTAGAAACAAAATTTAAGACAAGTAAAAATCTTGGCCAAGACACAACAAGAATACAATTTTCGTCCAAGAACACAACAATGGACAGATTTGCGGTTTCTGAAATTTTTCAGTTTTCAATTTTATTTTTTTTGTTGTTTTCAAGTCTCAATCCCAAGATTGATCTTTTTAGAAAAAAATCAAAGATGGCTTTGATACCAAATGATACAAGTTCAAACTTACAACAAGGAATCAAGAGAACAACAAGAACAACATCACTAGAGAATCAAAGGCCACACTCGGCTTCTCTAGGTTTACAAGGCAACAACAACAATTTTCAACAAGATAGATAAATAACACAAGATTGCAATAACTATAGTGAATCAAAAGAGCCCCACACGGCTTCACTATATCAAGATACAAACAATAAGATTACAAAATAATGGATAGTAATTTGACACAAAATATCCTAAAATCTAAGAACCCTAACATGAAGATTAGGACCCTAAGACTAAAATATATTTACACCAAATTCTTATATGAATCAAGAGGAACTCATGACCCTCAAGACCCCAAGTTTCTAGCCAAAGAACAACAAAAGTGTTACTACACTTTGTTGTCTAGTTTAGGGTTCACTCTCAAGAACATGAGAGAAGTTCTCAAATATTATAAGACTTGTGTAGTGAAAATATCAATAATGAACTAAGTCCAAGAGATATCCCTATTATTGTCTATTTATATTACTACACAAAATAAAAGGAAAATGACCATTCTAGCCTTTGTCTTGTGTGGCTTTGGAGTGTAATTAAAAAAAAGTATTACTACACTTTTTGGAATGTAATAAACTTACACTTCAAAGCCCCTCTTCATACTTCAAAACATAAAATCCCTTAGATGAATTAATTACACACTCACACATGGCCATTTGCATGAACATGACTTAAAGTTTTTGTAACTCCCGAGCTTGGCTACATGTGAATGGTCTTGAGCTAGTTGTACTTGTATCAACCCTCCTGAAAAATGGGTATTTACTTTCAGTTCATGACCCTCCAGAAGAATAGGATTTTACTTTCAGTTCAGGAACCTCCTGGAAAATGGGAATTTACTTTCAGTTCAGGACCCTCCTGAAGAATGAGATTTTACTTTAAGTTCAGGACCCTCCTGAAAAATAGAAATTTTCAGGACCCTCCTAAAAAATGGGATTTTACTTTCAGTTCAAGACCCTCCTGAAAAATGGAAATTTATTTTATGTTCAGGATTTTCCTAAAAAATGGGATTTTACTTTCAGTTCAGGACCCTCCTGAAAAATGAAAATATATTTTATGTTCAGGACCCTTCTAAAAATGGGATTTTACCTCATGTTCAGGGCCTCCTAAAAAATGGGATTTTACTTTCTGTTCAGGACCCTCCTGAAAAATAGGAATTTACTTTAAGTTCAGGACCCTCCTGAAAAATGGGATTTTACTTCATGTTCAGGACCCTCATGAAAAATGGGACTTTACTTTCTTTTCAGGACCCTCCTGAAAAATGGGAATTTACTTTTTATTCAGGACCTTCCTGAAAAATGGAACTTTATTTTCTGTTCAGGACCCTACTGAAAAATGGGAATTTACTTTCTGTTCAGGAAACTCCTGGAAAATGGGATTTTACTTTCTGTTCAGGATCCTCCTGAAAAATAGAATTTTACTTTTTGTTCAGGACCCGCCTGAAAAATGAGATTTTACTTTCTGTTCAGGACCCTCCAGAAAAATAGGAATTTAATTTAGGTTCAGAACCCTCCTGAAAAATGGGACTTTAATTTCTGTTCAGGACTCTCCTGAAAAATAGGATTTACTTTATGTTTCGGACCCGTCTGAAAAATGGGACCCTCCTGAAAAATAGAATTTTTATTTTATATTGAGGACCCTCCTGGAAAATGGGATTTTACTTTTTGTTCAGGACCCTCTTAAAAAATGAGACTTTACGATAGGTTCAGGACCCTCCTGAAAAATAGTATTTTACTTTCTGTTCAGGACCCTCCTGAAAAATAGAAATTTACTTTCTGTTCAGGACCCTCCTGAAAAATGGAACTTTACTTTCTATTCAGGACCCTCCTAGAAAATGGGATTTTACTTTTTGTTCAGAATCCTCCTGAAAAATGAGATTTTACTTTATGTTCAGGACCCTCCTGAAAAAATAGAAATTTACTTGAGGTTCAGGACCCTCCTGAAAAATGGTACTTTACTTTCTATTCAGGACCCTCCTGAAAAATGGAATTTTACTTTATGTTCAAGACCCTCCCGAAAAATGAGAATTTACTTTAGATCCAGGACCCTCCTGAAAGATAAGATTTTACTTTCTGTTGAGGACCCTCCTAGAAAATGGGATTTTACCTTTTGTTCAGGGCCCTCCTGATAAATGGGACTTTACTTTCTGTTCATGACCCTCCTGAAAAATGGGAATTTACTTTCTGTTCAGGACCTTCTAAAAAATGGAATTTTACTTTCTGTCCAGGACACTCCTGAAAAATGGAATTTTACTTTCTGTCCAGGACCCGCCTAAAAAATGGAATTTTACTTTCTGTTTAGGACCCTCATGAAAAATGAAAATTAACTTTAGGATCAGGACCCTCCGAAAAAATAGGACTTTATTTTCTGTTCAGGACCTTCCTGAAAAATGGAATTTACTTTATGTTCAGGACCCTCCTGAAAAATAAAATTTTATTTGATGTTCAGGACCCTCCTGAACAATGAGAATTTAATTTAGGTTCAGGACCCTCCTGAAAAATAGGATTTTACTTTCTGTTCAGGAACCTCCTGGAAAATGGGATTTTACTTTTTGTTCAGGACCCTCTTGAAAAATAGGACTTTACTTTCTGTTCAGGACCCTCCTAAAAATGGAAATTTACTTTCTGTTCAGGGCCCTCCTGAAAAATGGGATTTTACTTTCTGTTCAGGACCTTACTGAGAAATAGGATTTTACTTTCTATTCAGGACCCGCCTGAAAAATGGGGTTTTACTTTCTGTTCAGGACCCTCCTTAAAAATAGGACTTTACTTTCTATTCAGGACCCTCCTGAAAAATGGCATTTTACTTTATGTTCAGGACCCTACTGGAAAATGGGAATTTACTTTAGGTTCAAGACCCTCCTGAAAAATGAGATTTTACTTTCTGTTCAGGACCCTCCTGAAAAATGAGAGTTTACTTTTTGTTCAGGACCCACCTGAAAAATGGGATTTTACTTTCTGTTCAGGACCCTCTTGAAAAATGGGAATTTACTTTCTGTTCAGGACCCTCCTGGAAAATGGGATTTTAGTTTCTGTTCAGGACCCTTCTGAAAAATGAGATTTTACTTTATGTTCAGGACCTTGCTGAAAAATGGGAATTTACTTTAGGTTCAGGACCCTCCTGAAAAAATGGGATTTTACTTTCTATTCGGGACCTTCTTGGAAAATGGGATTTTACTTTTGTTTAGAACAAAGCAACGACGTGAAAAGTTAAAAGTTAGCAGATTGAAAAATAGCAAGTCAAGAGCCCGCCTGAAGAATAGGGTGAGGAAATTGAAAGTTAATCAATGAGGTGAAACAATTGAAAGTCAGACAACAAGTTGAAGAAATTGCAAATTAGGAGCCCGCCTGAAGAATAGGGTGATGAAGTAGCGAGTCAAGAGTCCAATAGAAGCTATATAGATAGGATTTTTGTAATTTTATTTATGTTTTAACTTGTAATCTTCATTTTTTTGTATTGGCAGAGCCGCAGACGGAAATCTCGATGGAACCTCACTCGACTCTCCAACTTGGTATAGTCCATCTCTTTCCAATTCTTTGAAACACCTGTCACTTGACTTCCTCATGACTTGGGTAGGTAAGGTGTCCGGCAGGATTCGGTTGTCTTTCTTTCTTTTACTCCTCTCTTTGAATAATGATCGGGATAAAATTCGGTCTAGTTGTTTAATTCATTGTCTGAAAACACTGCGTGTTTACATTCAAAGGGGGCATGATGTACACACGTAATTTCATCCCTCCCCGATATCGTTTTACCCATTTTTACCTTATCCTACTATGTACCCTCACCCATGTAATTATATCCCACAAAAATACAAAAAAATAACTCTCAACAAAATCCCTAACAAACTTTTATTCTTTTTAACATCCTAACAACCCTTTCAATTAAAAGAAGACACATTACCCATACCCCTACCCCCAACACCCCATACCCACGTGACCCTTTCCCCCTCATATTTCTTGTCCACAAAGGCAAAAAGGGATAAACATTAGAAAGGGGCCCTACTAGGAAACTTTCAGGAAAGCTCACAAGGAACCATTTTGTTTTAAGAGGATGAAATACATATATACACACATCATCATCATAATCACATTCTTACATAGAAAAACCATACCAAAAATTCATTGACGAAAGAAAAAAAAAGAGATCATCCATCGTCTTCTCCACAATTCTCACTGACCTTCACTCACAAGGCACACTCACCATTCTTCCATTAACAACATCCTCCCCAGGATACTCTCACCTGACCATTAATCTCATATACACACACAGTGAAGCGATGGAGGGGGATACAAATCAGTGAGCAAAAATAGGAACAAAGGGGGGAGGACACCATTTTCTGGTTTCTTCTTCTTCGAAGATGAGGTAAAGCCACTTTCTTCTTCTTTTATTCTCATTGGCTATACATACACAGAGGATAGATCGGGAGTGTGATATTGAGAGGGAGAACTGATCAAAGAAAGCTGAAAATAGGGAGAGACAGAATTTGGTATTCTTTTTGATTTTTCTATTTCGGGCTTCGACTACTGATACCGAGTTGGATTTGTTGGATTTTGGTTCATCATCGAGGATTTTCTGGTTGGGCGTTCGAATTTAGACTTCTTTAATTCCTTATTATCATAAAAAAATCAATTGACAAAAGGTCCAACTCTATCTTTTCTCATTTTACTTCATTATATGTGTTTGATTTGCATTAGTTGTGACTGAATATGGATGACATTAATTTGTTGTTGAGTTTCGTTGAATAGATGGTTGTGGATTATTGAAATAGTTATCTTGAATTGTTGGAATTTGGTGTTTGAAAAGAAATATGGGGTTGGATCGGGAAATTGATAAAAAGAACGAGTTTAGATTAATGTTGGATTGTTGTTTTGTTTAAATTCGGAATAAGTATGAATATTGTTTGAAATTTTATAGTATTATGTTTAGATTGAGGATTGGTAGGCTAATCATAGGTTTCGGGTAGGCAAAGTTTAGGACTCATGGTTCTGTTT
>NW_025843686.1:0-4414 GCF_002878395.1 Capsicum annuum | reverse complement strand
TTTCTTGATCTGTATCAAGATGGGATATTCAACCTGTTTCTCTTTAAATTCTATTCAAAGGGAAGACTTATCTATCTCGTGAACAACCATTCCCCCATCTTCAGAATCCAAGAGTCGCACTCCTAGATTTGCAAGCTGATGAATATCTTTCACCATTTCTCTCTTCCCTCCTCAACATGAGAAAGACTGCCTATAGATAATCTGCTGAGGGCATCGGCTAGCACGTTCACCTTACCCAGATGATAGTGTAGGCTTATGTCATAGTCTTTCAAAATCTCCATCCAATACCTCTGCCTGAGGTCTAGTTCTTTCTGTAAGAAAACATACTGCAAACTCTTATGGTCAGTGAAAATATCAATATGCACCCCATAAAGATAATGCCTCCAAATTCTAAGCGTATACACCAAAGTTGGTAGTTCCAAGTCATGGGTGGGGTAGTTCCTCTCATGCACCTTTAACTGCCTAGATGCATCAGCTACCACTTTATTGTAAGTACACACCCAAGCTCCACACAGGACACATCACAGTATATAACAAAACCCTTTGTGCCTTTTGAAAGAGTCAAAATAGGAGCTGTAGTCAAATTGTCTTTCAAATTTTCAAAACTATTCTCACAAGCATCCGACCACATAAACTTTACCTTTTTCTTAGTTAACTTAGTAAGTGGTGCATCTATGGAAGAGAAAATCTCTACGAACCTTCTGTAATAACTGCCAAACCCAAGAAGCTCTAAATGTCGGTTGGAGTCGTGGGTCTGGGCCATTTTCTTACTGCCTCAACCTTTTAGGGATCAACTCGAATCCCCTCACTAGACACAATATGCCCCCAAGAAAGCAATAGCATTCATCCTGAATTCACACTTGAAGAATTTTGCATACAACTTATGATCTTTGAGAGTCTGAAGAATAATCCGTAGGTGATTTTCATGGTCCTCCTCATTTTTGGAGTAACTCAATCTATCATCAATAAAACTATGACAAACAGGTCTAGGATCTGATAGAAGACCCTATTCATTAGGTCAATGAAAGCTGCAGGAGCATTAGTTAACCCGAAGGACATGACTAAGAATTCATAATGACTATATCTGGTTCGGAAAGCTGTCTTGGGAATGTCTGATTCCCTAACTTTCAACTGATGATATCCCGAACGAAGGTCTATCTTAGAAAAACACTTAGCACCTTGAAGTTGGTCAAAGAGGTCATCAATCTTGGGAAGAAGGTATTTATTTTTAATAGTGACCTTGTTCATTTAACGGTAATCTATGCACAGAAGCAGGGAACTATCTTGCTTTCGCAAAAAGAGTACAGGTGCACCCCAGGGAGAAACACTGGGGCGGATAAAACCCTTATCTAGTAGATCTACTAGTGATTCTTTCAACTCTTTTAGCTCTGCAGGAGCCATCCTATATGGCAGAATAGAAATAAGATGTGTATCTAACAATAAATCAATACCAAAATCTATCTTCCTATCAGGTGGTATTCCTGGGAGATCATCTGAAAAAACTTTTGGGAATTTATTTACTACTACGACAGACTGAAGAGGAAAACTTTCGACGTTAGAATCCCTAACCCGAATAAGATAGTACAAGCAACCCTTAGAAATAAGTTTACGGGCTCATAGATAAGATATGAAGTACCCTCTAGGTGCTAAAGAGTACCCCTCCCACTCTAATGCTGTCTCATTCAGAATAGAAAAGGTAACCTTTCGAGTTCTACAATCTAGTATGGTATAACACCGATGAAGCCAGTCCATCCCTAGGATAACATCAAAAATAACCATATCAAGTTCTATGAGGTCTGCCCCAGTATCCCTATGAAGAATAGACACAACACAATTTTTGTATACCCTCCTAGCCACAACAGAATCCCCAACCAAAGTGGAAACAGAGAAAGGTTCAGCAATCACATCAGGCTCAAACCCAAAGCCAACAGATACATATGGGGTCACATAAGATAAGGTAGATTTGGGATCAAGCAAAACATATACATCACGGGAAAAGAGTTGCAACGTACCTGTGACTACGTCTGGTGAGGCTTCCACCTCCAGTCGGTTGGTCAAAGCATATAACCAGTTGCGACCACTCCCGTCAGCTGATGTGGAGCCTTTCTAAGGCAGTGGTGGTGCAGAAGAGTTTGCCAGGAACTTGGCATCCCCAATAGTCTTTTTAGACGAAGGGTAATCCTTCTAAAAGTGACCCGTCTGACCACAAGAATAACACACAAATACGCTTGGATAACACCTTCCCAGATGATGCCTACCACTGTTGAGCCATACTATCCTATGACTGAGTATCTTGAGCTCTGGGTTCGTGATTTCTCATAAAACTCTGGGATCGTCTGTCGACTGGGGGTCTGGGTGCTAGGGCACTAATTGCAAACTGCGCATTTCCCCAAAACTTCTTCTTTTGCCTTTTGTTACCCCAATTACAACCCTGCTGCTGACTGGGATCCGTTGATTTGGCTCTTTTTGCCTGCCTATCCTTCTCTCTGAACTCGGCTATCTTTTTTTACTTCTCCTTAGCCTGCTGCATGTGGACTGTCATCCTAGTAAAGTACAATTACCTGTTTAGCATCACCCCTTGACATTCAAGCACTAGATCATCTGAAAGGCCGAAAGCAAACTTCCTCATTTAGGCCCTCATACTATTCGTCATCTCAGGAGCATAACGGGCCAACAAATTCTAGAGGAAAGAATCGATCAAGAAAAGCTTCCACAAATTCGTCCCACACTGTGGGCTCAGCACTGTCACCCTTTACCTCTTCCCACTCATTATACCATTGGTTCGCTACATCCTTTATGTAACGCCCTTTCTTAGAGATAACAAGGGGTTGGAAAAGTACCATTTTACCCTTAATGAGATAGAGTAAAAATATAACTGGTGCCCAATTTTATGGGCCACCGCGAAGAACCACAATTGTGGTGGCTCACTGGAAATTAACAATTGGGAAATTGTCTCACTCCACGATGCGACACGATTGTGGAGTCTTATTGGAAATTGATGAATGTGAAATTTGAATCCTCCGCGATGCTCCACTATCGCGAGGTCCTACTGGAATTTGACAATTGCTAATTAAACCCTCTCCGCCATGCGCTAAACACTTGAATGACGATGTTTTGCGACTAGCACATAAAATAGCCATAACTCCCTCACCGGGTGTCCATTTTGGATGAATCTTACATCGACGAAAAGATTACTAAGTCACCTACGTAATGAAGAGTTCAAATTTAAATAATTCCATAGGGATTTGAGTATAATTCACTCTATAAGCCAATACATGATACTTTTAGGAAAAAAATTTAGCTTGGAACTTTCGGGGCGTTATACTATCATTAAGGGTACTGTATTCATTTTGGCTCCTTTGTAAGATACTATAAAATAGAATGTTTTAGGTCTTCTCTTGTTATTTGTTTAAGGATGAAAATATGAGACCTTGAAAATCCTCTCTCTTAATAGTAGACCACCTTAGTGTAGTTCTTAGTTAGGTCTTGCAAAAGCCAATATTGTTCTTTGCTTGGAAACAGTGGATCTTAAGGTGAGTTAATTCCCTTAGCAGTCACCGTAAGAGTGTGTTGTTGTTGTTACATTTATTAGGGGTTTTTGAGTTTAATATACTCTTTAGTTCCTATTTTTTGTTATAATCTATGTCTCACGATCTATCTTTACCTTTCTTGCAATTGTGTTAGTAGTTGTATTTGCAATCATTTGTTCTTGTTGAATCTGAATCTTGTGTGCATTGTGTTCATCTTGTTCTTGTTGTATATTGAATATTTTCTTTATCTCTACTCTCTCTTTCACTACACTACTCTCTAATATGAACACAATATAATACTTCTCATCTGTTACATCACAAAGAAGAAAACACCCTTTATATAGGTGTAGGATTTCTTCCACAAATACATATCAAGAAGGCGGATAGTCATTTGAGCACTTTAGTAGGAGATAATGCGAGTTAGAGCATGTCATTACGGTTTATATAAGTTAAAATAGCAACACTTTCTCCACTTTATGCCTATTAATTATAACACTTTAATATTCTAATTTTAAAATTAAAAATGCACAACATACACCAACATATATCTATATATACTCCGTATTTATTCTTGCTCAATGAACATCTTACATTTTGTTATTTATATAAGTTAGTGGAAGACTCTTTTTTTATTGTTTTTTCTTGGTCTTCCACCTGAACAAATTAAAAATACTTTATTGTTTCTTTAGTTGTATTATTAGTCTTTAGATGACTTAATTAATTAATAAAGGAAAGTTATTCCTTTTTTCCTTAAAATATGTTCGAATGGAAAATTCTCATAAATATAGATTTTAAAATCAGAAAGAGCAAGAGACCTCTTTGCTATTTAAAGTCTCAAAACCACATCATTGCTAGTCATATCCATATTCCTACCAATTTATGCA
>NW_025843685.1:0-1199 GCF_002878395.1 Capsicum annuum | reverse complement strand
GAGTTTAAATTTTCCTCCGTACACTCTAAGACCAACCAATTTGACTTCAAGATGCTGACTTTGCAATAATCGACTTAGGGTGCGAGAGTTTAACTTCACCTCCGTACACTCTAAGACTGACCAATTTGACTTCAAGATGCTGACTTTACATCAATCGGCTTAGGGTGTGAGAGTTTAACTTCGCCTTCGTACACTCTAAGACCGACCAATTTGACTTCAAGATGCTGACTTTGCAATAATCGACATAGGGTGAGAAAGTTTAACTTTGCCTCCGTATACTCTAAGACCGACCAATTTGACTTCAAGACGGTCCCTTTACATAATAAATCCATCAGAATGCCAGCTAAAGGTGCAAAGGGACAAATCTTGTCCACCTTAAGGCATGGAAATTTTTATATCCTTTTAAGGATAAACACGTAAGAGGCCAACTTAAGGTGCAAAGGGACAAATGTTGTCCACCTTAAGGCATGGAAATTTTTATATCCTTTTAAGGATAAACACATAAGAGGCCAGCTTAAGGTGCAAAGGGATAAATTTTGTCCACCTTAAGGCATGCAAATTTTGAGATCCTTTTAAGGATAAACCCGCGAGAGGCCAGCTTAAGGTCCAAAGGGACAAATCTTATCCACCTTGAGTCATGGAAATTTTTATTCCTTTTAAGGATAAACACGTAAGAGGCCAGCTTAAGGTGCAAAGGGATAAATCTTGTCCACCTTAAGGCATGAAAATTTTTATATCCTTTTAAGGATAAACATGTAAGAGGCCAGCTTAAGGTGCAAAGAGACAAATCTTGTCCATCTTATGGAAATTTTTATATCCTTTTAAGGATAAACACGTAAGAAGCTAGCTTAAGGTGCAAAGGGACAAATTTTGTCCACTTTAAGGCATGAAACTTTTGAGATCCTTGTAAGGATAAACCCGTGAGAGGCCAGCTTAAGGAACAAAAGGACAAATTTTATCCACCTTAAGGCATGGAACTTTTGAGATCCTTTTAAGAATAACCCCGCGAGAGGCCCGGTTAAGGTGAAAATGAACAAATCTTGTCCACCTTAAGGCATGTAAATTTTGAGATACTTCTAGTTGTAGGCTTGGAGTACTTTGACATTCCAAATTCCATTGAAGAAACTCTCTTTCTTTCAACGGGTTGCCCTCATTGAGTCACAAAAATTTAGAGTAAGTTCAAAATTTAATTAGAATAG
>NW_025843684.1:0-4529 GCF_002878395.1 Capsicum annuum | reverse complement strand
GTAGCTTCATCATGTTAAGATGCCCATTTTCATTTTTTGTTCTCTTTGGTTGTAGAATACAAAATGGGTTATTTTTCTTTTGAAGTAAATGTTTATTTTCCTTGCATTTGTGCATTTTATATATGTTTCGGATGCGCATTGATCTTCTTTATTTCTTCCTTTGCATATGAACCCATCAGGTAGTCCAAATAGACTTTTCCCTCCTTGCATTTCGTAACGGGCCATGAAGACCCATCTTTTCAAAGATTCCGAAAGATGGTCCAAAAGGGGCGCTACCTGGCGTATGAACAAAGATGGAAGAAGGCAAGACGGTTTCAAGCCCGTTGATGAAGTTGCCAGGAGACTCGAAAAGTCTCAAATTCTATTGCCTTATTTTGTTTATTTATTTATTCATGTATTTGTTTATTCATACATTTAGGGCTTCGAACCAAAGTTGTAAATTAATACAAATGAAGCGGTTATGGGCCAAAAGTTCGATATTTAGATTATGACAGGTGCAGGTGGGTCAAAAGCCTAATTAGATTAGGACAGGGTTGATGGATTTGGATTTATGAGCCTAAATCTTCTCTTTTTTTTTTTCTTTCCCCTTTGCGTGCTTATTTGCTATTTATTTTCTTAGACTTGATTAAATTTCCTATTAAGTCGTCAAAAAAAATTAATTTTATACAAGTTTCATCCTAAAACACCTTCTTTTCAAAAATCTTCTCTTTTTTCAAAATTAGTCAAAGTGGTTTTCAAATAGTCCGGATAACCGCAAGTTAGCGGACATTTTAGGTGCCTTAGAAACCTTTCTAAAATGTTAATAAGAACCTCTTACTCGGGATTTTCTTAAAAACCTGTCTTTTTTATTTTGAGACTTTGGATTTCATTTTTTAAAAAAAGTTTGCTTAATTTCTTTTCAAATAAATTAAGTGGTGACTTTGTAATTTCTTAGATTGTTTTGAAATTTTCTTTAAAGTTACAAAATAATTTAAAAAGTCGAAATCAATGTTTTTCAACCCTTCAAAATTGAAAAAAGACAAACAAAAAATTATGTTTTGAAATAGTTTAAAAAATCGAAATCAATATTTTTCAACCCTTAGAAACTGAAAAGGGGCAAAACATTATCAATTTTGAATTCTTTTTCAAGTTTTAAGTCAGTACCATTAAGAAAAAGAGGAGAAATTGAATAATCAATTGTTAGATTTTCGATGAGAATGACCAAAGTGATGGTGATGGTGAGGATGAACGACAAAAGGGTGGGGTATCCAAGCGGCAGTGATGGTGCAAACGAACAACGGAAGGGGATGGAGGTGGTGGATTATATGCATCAATTATAAATAAATTGAACAATCAGTTGTTAGATTTCCGACGATAACAACCAACGTGACGGTGGTGGTGAGGACGAACGACAAGACTGGATGGTATAGCCAAGATGGCGATGATGGTGTGGACAAATGACGGAGGGAAGGGGGAGGGATTATATGTATCAATCATAAGTATAAAGACATATACATAAGTATCAAATAAATATATTTAATACATCTATAAATATATATCTAGAACTTGTATATTCTTTTCATAATTTTAAGGATGATGCATATGCTTTTTGTTCATTTAATGGTTTCACCACCCTTATTTAGTTTGGATATTTTCAATTGATACATATGATATTTTATTTAATTCTGTGATACATCTTATACGTGCACCATGGATACATTTTATTTTGTGAGAAATTACTACATATACTCAAAGGGCAAAAGAGTAAAAACACACAAGAGATAAACGTAAAGAAATCAAGAAGCATCAAATGGATTATTAACATTTGTAACATTCAACACATTTCTAAATGTTTCCAAATTCTTCTTGAATCAACACATACACATAACAAAAATAATAAACAATAAATAATAATAATAATTACATTTTACTATATCACCCCTAATTAATTATTATGATCATTTAAGCATTGTGCCACATAAGTTGAAATAGAAAAAATATTATAAATCACAATGATCAAAAATTTAAATTATTTAAAAAATATAATTGGCTATAGTCGACACAAAACTCTGGACAAAGAGAGTAGCATATATTATTCAAAAATTACATAAAAAGTATTATAAATTACAATAGTTAACAACTTAAAATATCTAAAAATAATTTAATATGTTATATATTTCAAAAAAATTACATGAAAAATACTAGAAATCACAATAATTAACAACTTAAAAAATTTAAAAGATATAAAACATTTGGTCGACTCTTAAAATTATATTAGTGTCACTAAAATTAGAATAGAAGAAAAGTATTATAAATCACAATAATTAAAAACTTAAATTATTTTTAAAATATAGTTGACTATCAATGTCACAAAAATTTGGACAAGAAAAGTAACGCATATTAATTTGAAAATTACATAAAACAATATTATAAATCACAATAGTTAACAACTTAAATTCTCTAAATACATATTAAAATAACATATGTTAAACTCATGCTAGATCCGGATGAATTCTAGAAAACATATGCAATCCTTTTATTAAAAAATTTTATTTAAATTCATCAAGATTGAAAAGATAAATAAATATCTTAATATTGGTTCCGTGCTGACACGGGTCATACTGCTCTAGTATATATATATATATAAGACGTAAGTTTTTTTTTTTTATGCTACGTCAGTTTTAGGGGTTGAAATTAATTCAACATAAAGTTATTAAAGAGGGTAAATAATTAATCTTTAAAATTAAAAATTTAAAGTAAGTTATAGAGACAACTTCTTTAAATTTAAAGTAAATTATGGAGACAACTTCGATTTAATGACCTGATTTAATGACCGACAACTTCAAGGGTGATTTAATGACCTTTATCTATTTTCAATCACTTTCCCCGGGAATATTTATAAATTTACCATGATTATTGTCAATTCCACCACTTAATTATTGTGTTCTTTGTTGAGCCTGTATTGTTAATTACTTTATATTTAACAATAAAGGAACCAAAACACACATTCCAAGTAATTAAAAATTAAATGTGCCTTGTCAGATATTACGATGACAGTAAGAAATAACTATCACTAATTAAAGGATCAAAAATGTTATTTGTCCGTTTATTTTGAATAATATTAAAAATAATTATCTAATTTTGTTTGTCTAGTTTGAAAAATCAAGAAATAATTATCATTGTGTGATTATGTCTATTTACTGTTGTTATTTAATATTATTCATTCTTCAACACTAAATGATTTAATTAATATAGTTAATCTGTAATCTATATCTATAATCTATATCTATATCTATAATCTATATCTATAATATATTAAAAGTGTGAAAACATTTAGAAAGTGATTTGAATTTTTTACCCTTCATTAAAAGACTCTTCTTTAGACAAAACTGTCTTTTCACTATTTTTTTTAAATTTATTATTTAATTATTTTTATTATATTAATTAGACTTCCTAAAATATATGACAATCTTAAAATATAAGGTAGGAGAATTAATTAATATTTTTCTTTCTACTAAACTTCCTAAAATATATGGGACTCCTAAAATATTTAGTAGGAGAATTAATTAATATTTTTCTTTCTACTATTCAATTAGAAAAATACTCCTAAAATAGGACTTTATTAAGGAAATACTTGTACGTTAAATTAGAGAATAAACCGGTTTGCCTATTGAGAGAATATGATTGATGATCATCTAATTTGATTTGAATGTATGCCTAGATTGGTGGATGTTTGATTTTTTAACCCCCAACTTCTTTACTGTTTTTGTCAGCATAATAGAATTCAATGTGTGTGTATATATATATCTTCTTTGTTTTCATTCAAAATCATTATTTAGGGTCAAAATTTCCGTTCAGACAAGAATTAGTGGGATCAAGATCCAAGCTTTGTGATCACTATTATTTTTTTTTATAGTTTACAGGTCGTAGATGAATGTCGGTTGGCTTTGAAGAATTTCTTGTGTAAATGTTAGGTTTAATTGTATTGTTTTTATATCTTTATCATCTTATTGTTTTATTTTAATTTACAGATGCTAGATGAATGTGGGTCAACTTTGAAATTTTTTTTAGGTAAATGTTAGGTTTAATTGTATTATCGTAATATCTCTATTAGTTTGTTATTTTGTGGTAGTTTACAGTTCGTAGATGAATCCCGATCGGCTTTAAGATTTTTTTGTGTGTAAAATTTATATTTAATTGTATTGTTTTGATATCACTTTTATCATATTATTTTATTGTAGTTTACAGGAGATAGATAAATGTTGATCGGTTTTGAGGAATTTTTTTATGTAAAGGTTAGGTTTAGTTGTATTATTTTGATAGTTCTATTATCGTATTATGTTGTCATTGTTTACAGGTGATAGATGAGTGTCAAATGACTTTGAGAAAATTAATGTGTGTAAAGATTGGATTTAATTGCATTATTTTGATGTCGCTGTCATTGTATTGTTTTGTTGCAATTTACAGATGGTAGATGAATGTCGATCGACTTTTAAAAATATATTTGGTAAAGATTAGGTTTAATAAATAAATTCTCCATCTTTTAATTA
>NW_025843683.1:0-1194 GCF_002878395.1 Capsicum annuum | reverse complement strand
ACACATACATACTTCGATATGTTATTCGGTATTTCGATATGTAATTTATAAATACCAAAAACCGTATCATATACCAAAAAAAATTAAAATGTATACCATAGACCATACCAAATATCATAATACCAAAATCACGGTATCAAAAAATTCAGTTCGGTATGGTAATTCGGTATATACCATACCATGCTCACCCCTACTAGCAAACACAAATACAAGTGTGAACAATGTTTCAATTTTTTCTTTTTCGTTTTCTTTTTTTCTTGTGTATTTTTTTCCTTTTTTTGTCTATTTTCTATTACTCTTTTTCTTCATTTTTTCTTTTCCTTTTTTTATTTTCTCTTTCTTATTTCTTTTTTCAATTTTTTCTTTTTTGTTGTCTTTTTTTCATTTTTTCTTTTTTTTTTTTTTTTTTTTTTTTTTTTTTTTTTTTTTTTTTTTTTTTTTTTCTTTTTTCTATTTCTCTCCTTTCTTTTTTTGTACTTTTTCTCACATTTTTTCTCCTTTTTTTCTTTTTATTTTTCTCATTCTTTTTATTTGTGAGAACTACCAAACACAAATACACATGTAAACTATGTTTCAATTTTTTCTTTTTCGTTTTCTTTTTTTTCTTTTGTATTTTTTTTTCTTTTTCTTTTTCTCCCTTTTTTGTCTATTTTCTATTACTTTTTTTTCTTTTTTCTTTTCTTTTTTTTGTTCTCTTTCTTCTTTCTTTTTTCAATTTTTTCTTTTTCGTTGTCTTTTTTTAATTTTGTCTTTTTTTTCTTTTTCTTCTTTTCCTTCTTTTTTTTTGTTTTTTTCTCTATTTTCTATTACTCTCCTCTCTTTTTTTCTCCTTTTTCCCACATTTTTTCTTCTTTTTTTTTCTTTTTATTTTTCTCGTTCTTTTCATCTGTGCGAACTAACAAACACAAATACAAGTGTGAACTATAAAATATAAATACAAAGGCGAATTATAACATATAAATACAAGTGGGAACTATAAAATACAAATACAAATGCATATATAGATACAAGTGTGATCTGTCATTTGTATTTTTAAATTATTGAAAAGGAACGATTGATTTTCTTTTTACGAATACTTGTTTGTATTTATTTATACGAGTTGTATTTATTGATTCAAATAAAATAGGAAAAAATAGAAAAAAGAAGTAGAAAAAACAAGGAAAATACGAAAAAGAAAAAATATTAAAAAAATAA
>NW_025843682.1:80191-148293 GCF_002878395.1 Capsicum annuum | reverse complement strand
TTCATTTTCAAGTTCAAAACAAGACTTGACCTTCTTGGTACTTTCTCCTTGAAACAAGGTCCTTAAATCAAGGAAAGTAGTGAAAAGTGGTTGTCAAATCTTTTGAGTGATGTGATCAAGTCTTTCACCAACAAGTACTACAACTTGGTCTTTCACCTTTTGTTGATCTAATGTTCACTTTTTGTTTTAACAAAAGATGAAAAGGGTGAAGAACAACAAGAGCACAATAACAACACCAAGAACAACAATAATATTCTCCAAGAACAACAACAAATTCCAACGCCCAACTCCACAACAACAAGGCCTTCAACACGGTCAAGGCTTAGAATGACAACACCATCAAATCAACCACACTTTGTTCACATTAACAACATCAACAAGTTCAAGTTCAAGCTTAGATTTGGACACTTTTAAGTGTTGGTGAGAAAGAAACCAACTCTAGAAACACTCCAAACAACAAAAGGCTACAGGATCTAGTCACAAAGAAACATGTCCCGGCCAAGACAACAACAAGAACAACAACTTTCTCAGCCAAGAACAACAAGAACGGGCAGATTACTCCTTTTCTGCAATTTTTTTTTTCCAGTTTTTCAACTCTTTTTTTTATATTCTTTTTTTTCAACTCTCAAGCCCAAGATTGATCTTGTTAGAACAAAATCAAAGATAAATCTGATACCAAATGATAAAAGAATTACAAGGACAACACGAAACACACTTCAAAATTAGTCCACAAGATCAAAGATCCGAGGAACCTTTTGAAGATCACACTCGGATTCAACAAAAAAAAACAAGAACACAATGTATTGATGTGTTTATAACCTAAAAACAACTAACAAAAAACTATGTTAACCTGACCTTGCTCTCTTGTTCTTCCTCTCCCTAGTCTTAAACTTCTGCTCTTCTGCTTGCTAGGCATGGGTCATGAGTCTTGCTAAGGTCATATCACCAATCAGCATCGCAAACCTACACTCCTTTACCATGCTATCTTTGACCCCTAACACAAACTTTCTCATCTTAGCTCTATTTGGCTAGCTGAGTAAATCTGAGAGAATAATCCCTAAATATCATCTTTCCCTTCATGAGGTTGATGAACTCAAGAACTTTGGCTTCCTTCAACTCTTGGGGAAAGAATCTGTCTAAGAAGGACGTGACAAATTCCTCCCACTCGATAGGGCCTGTATCATCTAACCTCTTAGACTTCCACTATTTGTACCAATCATGAGCAACGTCCTATAACTGGTAGGCGGCTAACTCGGCACTCTCAATAGATGTAGCACCCATGATGTCAATGACCTTCTAGACTTGTTTAATGAACTCCTGAGGGTCCTCATCAGACTTAGACCCATAAAAAGATGGAGGGTTCATCCGGGTGAAGTCCCCAACCCTAGCTGCTTTAGGAGTGGCCACTGGATTAGCCGGAATGACTGGTGGCCATTCATTCTGTGTAGCCATGGACTGAGCAAGTGTGGTAAATACAGCTCTAAACTCCGCATGGGAAATATGTTCGCCCAAAGGATCTTCGGGTTGAGGAGCTGGCTGGTTTCTTCTCTTTGGGGCCATGGTCTGGAATAAGAGAAGAATGGATTAGACTGAGAGTTTAACTTGTGATTATGCTCACTAGCATAACATGAATAATGAAGAAATGAGATTGTTCCTAAAACATCTTATAGCCTCCCTCAAATAAATGTGGCGCGCAACACACCTATGTATAAGACTCTACTAGATGTGGCTTTCAGACTTCCTAGGACTCTATTGAACCTTAGTCTCAGATACCAAGTTTGTAACACCCCAATTCGCTGAACCAGAATGTTACACGGTGCTCATGACCCTGAGGGACCACAATCTTACCCATGACTGATATCTGTACATGTATACTATAAATCATGATATAATAATGCAAAATACATGGAACTGTAAGGCCATAAGTTTCAACTGAATACAATCATGTGGGTGAAAATATCCAAAACAACTCAATCTGAACATAAATCTGAAAGACTCTAAACTATCTGAATAAGGAGTAGAAGGAACATGTCTCCAACTAACACCATAAAATTGAACTGAAGAATAAATAAATGAATCATATCATATTGTCCTCGAATAAATGAGGACTCACTGTGTCTTTGCGACTGGAATGCTACCGCTACTGCTGGGCTGGAGCTCGTGTCTCGGAACCTATGGTGTAACATGAAAAAAATCACCATAGCGTAAATACGTCAGTACAACTGGAGTACTGAGTATACGAGGAAGGTAGGCTGGATATAAAGGGTTTCATGCATGAACAACACTGACTGACTAATATGAACATGGGAGTGCAAACACACATATATAGAACCTAGGACCATGAATACGTGATAGCATGAACTGTAAGCTAATACATGGTTTATTGATAACTGTCATGACTGATACTGAAATTAGTAACATGGACGACTGTATCTGACAGTCCTGTATGTACTGAAATCTGAAGAACTATCTGAGTTCTTTTACTGAGATTGATACTGAAACTGTGAGAAGTTGTGTTTAACCGACATGCCCCATATATGCTATTATGGCTAAGCTGGGGTCCAATCTCTGCCTCGACTGGAGGGGTGTCAATACCGCGCCACTGGTAAGGACAGCTATGAGAACCCTATACTGAAAGGTACTCAAATGAGAACGGTGGGAACCCTAAACTTACAGGTTAAGCCACCTTATCAACCCTAAGCTGATGGGCTAAGAGGTCTCAACCTACGCTGGCTATGTAGTTCTGGAACACAAGGATTGCTACTATGAATCACACCCTGAACTGGCGGGTGAGTACCCATCCTTGGGTTCACTTGGTGCTAACCTATACTCCCATCTGGAGGGACTGGATATAAATAACTGACTTTGCATGACTTGATCTTACAGAATTCCGTTGACTGGCGGAATGTTACTGATATCTGACAATTGACTAAGATCATGAGGTTTTCCTGAGTCACATGACTGACTGAAGTCTATAGAGTCATAGCTTGAGTTCAGATATCATGAAACATGACATGGATCTAGGCACACAGCTATAGTTTTTGGGTACAAGTACCCCCAGGACTCGATGGAAAGAAACTAACACACATGACTGACTTGATCATAAGAGTAGAGTCCATAATTTATAATATCATAAGTAGGGATCTCATACTAAGCATGGTTATCAACAATGTATTGCATGGAAAGGATTTCATATCACATGGAAGTACTTGCACAATCTTAATATCATGTTCATTGCATAATCATATTGGCAACACATACCAATAGCATGGAAGTTCATGTGAATTCCATGGTTATCATACATCTTGTTCGTAAGTAGGATTTGCAAGTAAACATAGCATAATCTTATAAGAATAGTTCATGAGTATTCCAACAACATTTACAAGGCACATTAACAACATAAAAGTCCTTGGAACGTAAGGGCATATCATGAATCCTTCACTTAGTCACAATTTAGCTATATTGCATGTTTGCTCGTTCCTTAGGCATTTTATCAAACACCTTACATGCACATCTTAAACATAGGTGAAATCATCAAATAATACATCATGAACAACCAAATTTACATGTTTCCAAATCATATGATATCATGAATTCATAAAAACATACAAAGATTTCATCTGGGGAATCACCCAATATCAACAACGTGAACATCAACACCCAACAATATAGAAATCATACTTTATAATAAAAAAGAGGAAAACAAACAAGCATCAACATGGGTATGATCATATCACCACAATCAACCAAGCTTTTGTATTTTAAAGATTGATTCTTGAACTCCACGGACGAAATGAATCCATAGATGAACACTACGCATACCTTAGAAGGATGATTCTTCATGATTGACGGAGGAATTTCCTTGAAATCAGATCTTCAAGATTAATTATGTAACCCTAGTTATTTTTATCCTTTAGTGCTCTTGGATGATGAGCTTTGAGATGAAAATAGGGTTGCAGTATGTTTAGAAGATATATATTTCGTAGGGTTATGTTTAGGGACGTGTAAGGAGTATTTAAAGACTTAATTACCTTTAAAATAACTCAAGACGGAGTATTTTTGACACCTGGAATTGACTTAGGCGGCGCCCAAGTGATTGCCTATGCTTGGGTTGGGCGGCGCCTAACCAATCGCCTATGCTTGGGTTGGGCGACGCTTAACAAATCGCCTATGCTTACTGTCTCTCATGAAAATGGGCATAACTTTTCGCTCGGGTATTGGATTAAGGTGAAATTGGTATCGTTGGAAAGCTAATTTGATTATCTAAAAATTAGTGGGTTTAAATCAGCCAAAATACCACATTAACATCGATTTATACTCGTTCAAATATGCCCCTTTCAAAATCGAACACTAAAACGTGATTGATTCAAAAACTCTTAGCTTGTATTACCTTAAGTGACTTATATGAACATGCTTAATGGATCATAAGCTATCCTATCACTAGGATATTCATTGTAAGTCATGTACTCAAGTATGAATCACAGGAATAGAAACATTAGGGGTATTACAAGTATGTTTGTCTTTGTCGTCTGAATAATCACCCCAATGATTTTGCAAACTATTTGCTTTTGACTGAAATTATCACCCCAGTGAAACATGACACACTTTTGAACACAACTATTGTTAACAATTCATGAACACAATGAACTAAAACTTCCACTGTGCGCAGAGTTCAGGAAAGGACTCCACTATTTGCAAGATCTTGCACAACTAATGATTTTCTTATATTCTCCTAACTTTTGCTTATCGATGGAACGTGTTTCCTGACGTGTTTCAAGGAAGCAGTAAACAGAAAGTAAAGAACAAAATAATTTTTACGTGGAAAACACCCGGCTCAAAAGGTGTACAATATCACGACCTACACCTCTACAGGATTTAACCCCAACTTCACTAAAAAACTCTGAGCCTCAACAATGAGTGATTACAAAACTCTTGTAACCAAAAAATAGGAATTATAAACTCTAATTCCTATAACTCAACAACTAGGAATTATAAAATCTAATCTCTATAACTCAATAACTAGGAATTATAAACTCTAATTCCTAACTACACACACACACCTCCCAAGGTATGCGTTCCTAAAGTCTTTGATTTTTCCCCAACTCAAAGACTATCTTCTAATTCAGTTTATAACACACTGAAACTAATATCACATCAATATCTTAAACACAATGAACAACTCTAAAAATCAAAGCCAAAACTCTTAGTTGGATTCTATACTTAGAACCAGGTTCTTCAATGTGTTTCTTTAGTGATTGAGTAGCACTTCGTGAAGTCAATCTGTCGATTGTACTTTTTTGCTTTGTAAGTGCGTGCATTATTCTGGCTGCTGCATCTTGTATTTAAGCACAACTCTCCAAAGAGTCGTTCTTTATTTCAAACTCCAACTTTAATTAGAACTCTCATTGCATAGAGTTCTACTTCAAGTGAGACTCCTTCTTCAATTACAGCTCTTGTATCCTTAGTGTTGTAGTAAAACTCCAACTCTTTTGAATTCTTCAATTTTCAGAATCTTTCTCCTTCCACATATTAGACTCTTAAGGATATGATTAGAAGTAAAACTCCTTCTTCACATAGGGTTCCTTTTTCAATTCAACTTGCTTTCCCTTATCATCAAGTGTTAAAATCAAATTCAACTTGTTTCATTCATATTGCCATTCATCAAAACATCAAGGTTCCAACAAATTCCCCTTTTTTGATGATGACAAACCTTTTGGCTTTGTGTAATCAAACATCTTCACTGGTTGGCACTAAAGTTTAAAACACTAGAATGAAATAAGTTAGTCAACGGGTTATAAACGTTGCATCTTCCCCCTTTTGTCATCACCAAAAACTATTTCAATGCAATAATACACTAGCCAAAGTGATTTGTTATTCTATTCATATCCATTGGGGCAATCACCAAAACAATCAGTCAAAAACTTTAGCCAACATAGCAATGTATTAAAGAGAGCAAAAATATGAGTCAATTTAGCAAAGATACCCATTCCATTTAACTGTCAAAGCATGTTCCTTATTAAAACTAAGCTAGTACTGAACAGGGAAAAACAACTGAGCATTAATCAAAAAAGTATACGGTATAAAAATGGGACATGGCTAAGGATACAATTAGTGAAGAGCTGATGAGGAAGGTAGAAGAGGTGATATCAACAGTGTCAATTGGCGAATGTCTTCAACATTGTCATACCTTCATCAATCAAGGTCAATATTCAAAGTCATGATCCTCACCTTACAAACCTCTTATTACATTTCATGACTATCGTATGCAGCTTCTAGTTCATATTTTTGTCAGCTAAATCCTCTTCTTTTTTTAAATAAGTATTATCCCTCCTTATTGAAACAGCTAAAGCAACATAATTCATTTGTTCAAGAACATCCATTATTTTTTTTATAAGTTAAACCTAAACTAGGACTGAGAAGTCCCCCAAAATAGCTAATTAGGAACTAAAAGGGAGAATATGTCCCTTTTCATTCTTCAAAAATATATGCTGCATGTGATTGATAATCAACTTTGGAAAATACGTGATCCTAAAATTGATATATTGGTTGAGAGAGAAGAAGAAATTTTTGGTTTAGGATTAACATATTTATGCACAACCATTTGGAGAGAATCAAAGAAAGTTTGGTCAACCAATTCATCAGCTTTATAAGATAAAGGGAGAATGAAGTGAGAGGAATTGAACAGGTGTGCTCAACTTTTTCAACTTAGTCAGCCTATACTTATGTCAGTGAAGAACATACCTGCTAAGAAGAACTTTGTGGTCATAATTGCTTGCTTGTACCTAATTTTCTGCACAATCTAATACAAAATTAGGTTAGAAAAGTTAAAAATCTGAAATTAGGACACACAAGTAAATGTGCAAGACTGAATAGAATAACTACTTAGCTAAATAGATTAAGAAAAAAATGATTATTCTAGTTAATCATTGAGGGGAGTTCATGCAATTTTAATCATCCCCAAGTCTAACCTATTCCTTTCAAAATGCTCTCTTCTTAGTGTCATTGGTGCTTACATAGTCAACATTTTTATAGCCCTCAAGAGTGAAATTACTTTCCTTTGGATACCATAGTCTCAAGCCATTGATTTCCATGGGATATCTCAAGATCCTTTTGACAACACCAATTCTTATAAACTACCAATAAAATTACCAGCAACTTGTATTGGTTTTATTGATGCATCCATTTCTTTAATTTTTGTTTCCCCTGTAAATATGCCCTCAGTCTATACAATAGTTGGACAGGTAGTACAATATGTTCCTATGCATGCTCATCAGTTTCATTGTCATCCTTTTTTTTTATTTTTTTAAGCCTCCCTTGCTTACCCCTTACACGAGCACTAAAAATATGGCTATCTTTCAAATGATCCATTCTCTCGTTAAATATAGTGAGTGAAAGAAACTTTAGTTTCTTCTAGTCTTATACCTTGAGTAAGCTTTATCCATGTACAAATTTTGCTTGCCTCCTTTCACTCTCACCTGCAAAACAAATTAGAGGTTAAATTTAGGCACCCAGACAAGCTTGGGTCCTTTCTTATGAGTAAATGGATGAATTAGATTTCTTCTAGCCCATGCAGGCAATAGGTTACGTGACCTGTTTCTCTGACCAGGTTTACTTATCCTTTTCTTGGTATGAGATAGTTTATTTGCCAGATTTAGACTGCTAGATCTGCTTTTGGCAGCAACTGAACATGCCAAGGTTACCACAAATATAACATAAATCTTTAGGAACATCAAAATTTTTGTGGAATCCTATTCCTGCCTTTTCACTGAAATTTCTTTTCCCCAATTCTTGAGGACTTTATCCATCTATTTGCCCTTTCAAGATCAAGTTTTACTTTAGAAACTTCTTGACTCAACTTATTCATTTTTTTAGTTAGATCAGGACATTCTTGTTTGTATCTAACTAGCTCAAGTTCAGATTTTTCTTGATCTTTACTCATGGCCTTTTTTCCTTTTTCAGAGAGTGTCAATTTTAGAACTTCAGACTTAAGATCATTGCTTGAAGAATCAAGTTGCTCAACCTGTTTCTTAAGAGTGCAGTTTTCCTATTCGACAATGTTCTTGCAAGCTTCTAAATCAATAAAATCAAATTTGATGCTTGCAAGACTGTTGAACAGCTCATCCCTATCAGAAGTTAATTCTTGGAAGTCATCAATTAGTGCACTCATCAATGAAATAAGTTTTGTTTTAGAAAATAAATGCAACTTTTCTTTAAGTTCAAGTATACTTACCTCAGAAATATCATCTTCTTCCTCCAAGTCTGAATCTCCAAGAGCCATGAGTGCTACTTCATCATCATCTGAGTCAAATCCCCAAGATGCTACCATTGCATATTCTTCCCTCATTTTGGTTTTTTCTTTCAATTCCTTTTCAGCCATTTCCTTTCCCCATTCTATTTCCCAGACTGGACAATCTTTGATCATGTGATCTATCTTCTCACACTTGAAGCAACCACCTTGATACTTATCATTAGAACAACACCTTCTACTTGTTCCTTTCTTGTTCTGACGCTTGTCTTTCTTAAATTGGTTTTTAAAGTTCTTCACAAGCTTTTTATCATCCATATCTGATTCTTCTTAGTCAGACGCCTTTAATGCTGGTGACTTATCCTTCATTCCCTCATTCTTTTTGAAGTTCTCTATATTCTTCTCATATCTATCCACAAGAGTATCCCAAATTTGATTTGTGGAGGTACAACCAGAGATCCTATTGTATTCATCTATTCCAAGTCCACAAGTAACAATATACTTGGCTTTAGCATTCTTTCCAAGCATTTTAAAGTCAGCCTCATCATACTCGTTCTTGTCCTTTAATACTTCCTTCTTTTCAACATCCTTCTTCATGGGGTATTGAGGTCCATCGATAATAATATTCCATAGTTCGTAGTCCACAGCCTGAAGGAAGTGTTTCATCCTCTCTTTCCGTCCTAAGTAGTACTATCCCTTGAACAACGGAGGCCTATTGATGTTTTATCCTTCGTATTATCTAGTAGGTGGTGTAGAATTCATCTTGGATCATATCTTACGGTGTTAGCCTTCACAAGATAAACCGCTCTGATAGCACTTATTAAGAATTCGTGCCCTACTGATTTTCTTATTTTCGCTGAACTTTTGCTTATCGATGGAATGTGTTGCCTGATGTGTTCCACTGACGTGTTTCAAGGAAGCATTAAGCATAAAGTAAAGAACACAATGATTTTTACGTGGAAAAAACCCGGCTCAAAAGGTGTAAAAACCACGATCTACACCTCTACAGGATTTAACCCCAACTTCACTAAAAAAACTCTGAGCCTCAACAACGACTGATTACAAAACTCTTGTAACCAACAAATAGGAATTATAAACTCTAATTCCTATAACTCAACAAGTAGGAATTATAAAATCTAATCTCTATAAATCAATAACTAGGAATTACAAACTCTAATTCCTAACTACACACACCTCCCAAGGTATGCGTGCTCAAAGTCTCTGAGTTTTTCCCAACTCAAAGACTATCTCCTAATTTAGTTTATAACACATTGAAACTAATATTACATCAATAGCTCAAACACAATGAACAACACTAAAAATCAAAGATAAAACTCTTAGCTAGATTCTATACTTAGGACCAGGTTTTTCAATGTGTTTCTTCAGTGATTTAGTAGCACTTCGTGAATTCAATCTGTCGATTGTGCTTTTCTGCTTTGTAAGTGCATGAATTATTCTGGCTGCTACATCTTTTATTTTAGCACAACTCTCCAAAGAGTCATTCTTTATTTCAAACTCCAACTTTAATTAGAACTCTCATTACATAGAGTTCTACTTCAAGTGAGACTCCTTCAGTTCCAACTCTTGTCTCCTTAGTGTTGTAAGAAAACTCCAACTCTTTTGAATTTTTCAATTTCTAGAATCTTTCTCCTTCCACACATTGGACTCTTAAGGATATGCTTAGAAGTCAAACTCCTTCTTCACATAGGACTCCTTTTTCAACTCAACTTGCTTTCCCTTATCATCAAGTGTTTGAATCAAATTAAACTTTTTTCATTCATATTGTCATTCATCAAAATTTCAAGGTTCCAACAACTACAATGGAAAAAACTACTGTAATATTGACTCCTAGTCTCCTTGAAGTCACTAAGTATACCTCCACTATTGTCTAACCAAGAAGATGATCTATTCAATCAAGCAAAACGAGAGTTGGGGTTGTTATGGATCCAACGTGGCTTGACCAATCTAGTTTTGCTAGATTGGATCAATCGCCTTCTTGATTGGACACTAGTGGAGGTATATTTTGTGAATTCAATGAGACTAGGAGTAAACATTTCTATTTTCCCTAGACCACAATTCATCTGCTAAATAAGAATCAACCTTGATGGTTCAAGCATTTCCGTTGATGCTCATTAAATGAAGTAATTATTTTCTCCTCTGACACCTTTTTTTAACTTGAACTATTGCAGGTGGACATTTACCTGTGTCTTTTACGACTCCTCCTGTTTCTCTAAAACACCATTGCGAACATCACCCAATCCTCCTGTGAAAGATTGGGTGATGATGCAGTTAGCAATGGTGTTGTTTATCATATAACATCCAGGCAACTTGACAATTCATCCTATTCTCAGTTTGTCTATGTCATGTTTTCCCAAGCATGGATCCATCACCTCGCGTTGCAGGCCTTGGCTGGAGAATGCTTTCGATTATTGGGATTGACCAAGAGTTTTTCAAGTTGGTTAATTCAACTGTTGAATCCACATCTCCTGGCCCTAGTTTTGCTGAATTGCATCGAGCATCTTCTTGGTTTGACATTAGTGGAAGTATATTTTGTGACTTCAATGAGAATAGAAGTAAACATTACTATTTCCATGGATGAAGTAATTATTTTCTCCTTTTATACCTTTTTTTACATGAACTGTTGCATGTGGTCATTTATCGATTATTACACAATTTGTTGTTGTTACTATTCCTTTACTGTATTCTCTCAACTACTATGTTTTCTTCATTGTCATTTTCCTTTTCAAAAATACTTAGATTTGCTGCACTTGTGCTGAGGGTCATTTGAGAACAACCTCTTTACCTCCACGAGGTAGTGTAAGATCTGCATATACTCTACCCTCCCCATCCACCACTGTGGGATTTCACTAGATAGATTGTTGTTGTTGTACTTTAAGATTTCATATCATAGCTGAATGTTGAACTTGTAGAGCATAGAATGTGTACGCAGCGGATGGCCCTGCATCCACAGTTTCAGGCTCAGTTACATGTGCAGAGAAATTTAAAGATTGTTTTCTAGATGGTGTATATATTACACATTCTATGAATTCTTATTAATTCTGTACTTCGTTTATGGAAGAGCGCTTAACGCCTTCAATGAAGGACTAAATTTCTCTTGGTCTGAACTATATTTCTCTTTCAGAACACCTCAAGGCTTGAGAGTATATAATTGGAACAGGTGACGAGGGCTACTGGCTACAACTAATGTCAGTTATTAGATAAATTCTAAACTTTAGTTTAGTTTTAATTTCTGTCATTTATAACTGCAACAAGAGGCATTCAATTTTTGCATGTCTTCGGAACATATACTATTCCTTTTCTGCATGCTCTCAACTACTTTTCTAAATAGTTCCTATGTTTTCTTTATTGTCATTTTTCTTTTTATAACTACTTTGATTTGCTGCACTTGAGTCGAAGGTCCTTTAAAAAAAGTCTCTCTACCTCCACGAGGTAGAGTAAGATCTGTGTACACTCTACCCTCCCCAGCCCCCACATGTGGGATTTCACTAGATAAATTGTTGTTGTTGTTGTACATTAAGATTTCACGTCGTAGCTATATGTTGAATTTGTAGACCAATACAACGTGTAATGCAGTGGATGGACCTGCATCCACAGTTTCAGGCTCAGTTACATGTGTAGAGAAATTTAAAGATTGTTTTTCCGATGGTGTATATATTCATCATTCTATGAACTCTTATTGATTCTGGACTTCGTTTACAGAAGTGCATTTAATGCCTTCAATGAAGGACTAAATATGGTTACTTGGGCTGAACTATGTTTCTCTTTCAGAAGACCTCAAGGCTTGAGTATATAACTGGAACAGGTGATAATTTTTAACATTGATCTCTACTTACACTATATGTGTTTGGATTTTATGTTACTATATCAATTTAATTTTTATTTTTATTCAGATCTGTGCATTCAGTGTGAATGAGTACGTTATCATATCTCGTTGCAGATTGTACATGAATGAAGGTTCACCTTTTTCATGCATATTGTTCCAATGGTTAACCCTTCTGTTAGTTCAAACTAACTGACATGCCGTGTCAAAGTCTTTCCTCTTAACAGAAAAATTAAATTCCAAATTCTGCACTGAGTTGAAGAGGGCTTTTTGTAACAGCATATTGCACACCTCTATAACATATGATACCTGAATCTTCTCTGTAGTGTCTTAGCTTAGTAAACCTATCGCTTCAGGTGCTCGTTGTGCAAGTGAAACATTCTGTGCCGGCTCTTACAGTCATACGGAGAATACCAACTGTTTCATTCTTGAGGTATGTTCCTCTATTGCAATTCCGCTAATATTTTGTTCACTTTTGACTGAATTGAAGTATTGAAACGTGATATCTGCATACTGTGTCGAAATCAGTCAAGGGATATCATAACAGGAGTTGCGAGAGAGGTAAAGGAAGAAATCCACAAGAAACATATTTCCTGCCTAAACGAGCAGGAAATACGTAAGGACAAATTGTTTTCACAGATATTCACGTCCTCTATTGGTTCTTAATGACTTTATACTTTTGTCTAATTGATTCTCAACTTCATTCATATATCTTTTGAAGCATTCAAGTGCTTCTGATTTATGAGATATCAAATAGACATAACCAAAGCGCGTGAAATCGTCAATGAATGTAATGAAATATGAAGCACCAGTCCTTGCCCTTACAGTAATTGGAACACGGATATTAGAATGGATTAATTGCAATGGGAATTCGGCTCTTTTAGCCTTCCCAAATATGGTTTACGTGTAATCTTTCCGGCAAGACAATTTTGACAAGTTGGCATTTCAATTTTGGAGAAAGAATCTAGATGTCCTTTCTTTGCTAATCTATTCATTCGGTCTTACCCTATGTGACCCAATCCAGCATGCCATGTAAGTATATTAACATCATTATTACTTGAATAACATGACATTACACAACGGTCAACATAATAGTTATAAGTCGAAGGATTACAATCTAAAATAATAAAGTGATCATAACGATGTCCAAAATCATAAAAAACATTATCTAGAGTAATTCTTACACAATTACGACCAAAGAACAAATGAAACCGACATCTAAAAGAACAGACACAGACACTAAGTGTCGTCAAATTTCTGGAGCATATATAGGACGCCATGCAACATTAAAGACCGGCCTTCACGTAAATCTACTTTGCAAGTGTCAATCCCTTTGACTTCAAGTCTAGCATTATTTCCTACATAGATCCACCTTGATCTAGGTGAAACTCGACGAAACTCCACAAACGCTTCTCGATTTTGACTCACATGGTCGGTGGCTTCTAAGTCTACAATCCACATAGTATAAGATTCAGTTAATAAAGCAGTGCTAGAAACATATGTAGCACTTAGAGATGCGTTTATAAATGCTAACTTTTTCACCTCAGGAAATTCACGAGAAAAATGCCCCAGAACTTGGCAGTTTTAGCACTTCATCTTGCTCGTCTTTCTTCTTGAAAAACCTTTTTCCCTTTTTGGAATTTAGCTTGTTCTTTTTCTCAGATGTTCCTTATTCGGTCTCTTTACCCTTTCCGTTATTTTTCCACTTCTTCTTGCTCTTGAATCCTGAAGAGTTCTTACCACTTGATTCTTCCATAAAGGCATTAGAAGCAGTTTTAGCAGTGCCAAACTGCTCATTTTTCAAGTTTAATGTGACGAGCAACATCTAAAAAGGTTTTGATGCTATTATTGTGGGTTAAGTTGATCTTCAAGTGTTCCCAACTGTTGGGAAGATATCGAATCACTTCCTGAACCTGCTGCTCATCCAAGAGAACGTTACTAACACTTTTGAGTTGAGCTATCATATTCAACATCACCCAAAGGTGTTGTTTGATATTCTAATCATGACTCTTCTTGTAAGTGTCAAACTTGATAGTCAGCTGTCTAAGGTGGGTGACAGAAGTACCCCATATGTTCCTCACAAGTGTGCCCAGATGGCATTGGCAGTAGGAAATTCCTCACACTCATGTATGAGGTCATCAACCACTGAACTTACAATGATTCCACATGCAATGGAATCAACCTTTTTCCACGCCTTATAAGCTTCAAGGTCTCTTTTGTGTTGTGCAGTGTTGTACATACCACATCTTACGACTTCAAATGTTGTAGTTGTCTCCATTTAGTTTTTCTCCTTAGTTCAAGTCAGTAATTATGCCTGTAGATGCCATGTCTGTTATTAAGAGACAATTACGCAAGTGTGTTATCAATTATGCATGCAAATTACAATTTAAGCAAATAATTTCACCTAAAGGTTTCATGTTTATTGTAAAATGGAAAGGACACTTAAGAATCCAATCATCATAGACAAACTAAACACTTGACCAAAAAAAAAAAAAAAAATTTCTTAACGTGTATTGGGATGATAGCTTTCAATTAAGTCGTTTTAAACTCAAATAAATGAATGAAATTCACGTAAATAGATATAAACAACTTAATATATATAATATATTAAGTTAATAATAACTTCATGTTACAAGTCAATCTATCTTAAACACAATCTTTTTTTTTTTTAAAGAGTTTCTCACACTTAAACTCAAGATAATACAAGCAAAATTAGGAGAATTAATCTGTCTCTGATGCCTACCTTAATCTATTGCAGTGGAAGTGTTGAATTTGCTACTGACACAATAGCCCCAAGTCAATCTTCGTCTCTCTAGAAAACGGAGAGTTGATTCAAAAATTAAATGCCTCATTTTTTGGAGTTTTGTTGATGTTTCTGTTATTTACCATAGAGTTTTGTTTTTCACTAATCTGTCTTCTTTATCAGAGGAAGAAGCGTATATGTACAAGTAGTATGTGGGTGGATAAAACATTTACTCAGTAACTGTTCCCCCTTATTTTTCAAAATTTAAAATACTCCTTGCTTATCTTCCATTTATCACATAATTAAAACAATAGAGACTGGGTCAATCCACATGGGCGACCCGTGACCCGTAATCTAACAGTAACGCCAAGACCAAGTTCTGCTCGTACTCAAGGATACCATTTCTAAAGAATGGATATTGAAACAAATGGCTTCCAGCTGCATGGTGAGTGAACGAGAAATTTAACATCGCTTTGATTGTTCTTTGAGTTTGAAAGATTAGTGCATATATATGTTGCTTGTTTTTTGTTCTATTGTACAGAGAGTGAAGTCAGGCCTGCTAAATTGCTGCTGCCCTTAACCTCTCATCAGTCCCCACTGAATGGAAAGAGATTGGAGACTCGATCACCAAAAAGCAGACATGTAATTATCTCCCAACGAACAAGGTGTTGCCACCGATATTCATGTGATAAACAAGGAGCGAGCGGAGTCTCAATGGTACGATTAACTTACCCAACAAGCACGGAGTTACCACTGATATTTTGGTGGGAAACAAAGAACGTGGGGTCAATGGTACGGTCCGATTAAAGGTCAGCCATTGGCTATTCTAAACCAAAAGACATTCTGTGCAGGTTATGGCTCTCTCAGGTAACAAAATTCTTCCTCTTCAAAAAGACCATAAGTTTATCACGATGGACGGTGATTATTTTATGTGTTTTTATAGAAATCTTATAAAAACATGAAATGCTGATACCACAACTTCGATCAGACACAAAGAAGCGGAAGTTTGGCAAAAATCCACTTCCCAAACTTTTTTTTGACATTTATCCACCAAGTTTTTTTAATTTGAAGAATGGACACTTTTATGGAACCATAAAAATAAAATGCAAATCTAATACTCAACTTATAAAATCTACACTTTAGCCCCTTTTTCCATTTCAGTCCTAATTTTGTTAAAATTACACTTTAGTCCATCTTGAAAAATATAATTATTGGATAAATAATTTTTTTAAAAAAAAAAATTCAAATCTTCTCAACCAATCCACTAGCAGCCACCCTATTTTGGTGCCATTTCCTCAATTTTCCGACCATTTTTTGGCCATTTTTCGTCGAATTTTTCGGCATCCATCGGAAAGTGACATTATTTCCATTGTTATAAGCCTTTTTTGGTTATTTTTAGCTCCAATTTTTCTTCCATTTTCATACAAAAAGCTCGAAATTCAGTCCCACATTTCGAAATCGATTCTTGGGTCAATAGCAACATTCCAATACTCCTTAGGTTTTTTGTAAGCTGAAATTCGTCGTATTATTCCGGATGTCATCGGAAAAGGGTCAATCGTGCACTGTACAACCATCAGCTAGGAAGAAGATGACTTCAGTCTATTAATTCTTGGTGAATAAACCACTATTAAAGCCTATTGAATACTATTATCGAGGTATATTATGTCTATTATAAATTACGTGGTTGTTGGTGGTATATTTTCTGGTGAAGGGAGGAGAGTCCTAAATGTTGGGTTTGTAAAGTCTAAGGATACAGTGTCCATTGTCCTTCGTCGCAACGGTTCATCTGCCGACATGGTTAAAAGCGTAATGGAGAGTGGTGAATCAAGTTGTGATCAAATTGAGGTGTTAATTAGTTAATTGATGAACGGGAGGGGAAAAATCCATCCAACGTTCATAAGGAATGATAGACACGTGGAATTAAATATGCTTTATGTTGATTTTGATAACTCCAGACCTATATTGCAGTTTGAAGTTTTTGAAAGGTCCCGGGAAGAAGATTCCACATCAGCCCCACCCCCACCCCCACCCCCACCCTCACCCCCACCCCACCCCCGAATGTGGATGATACGTCAACGGAATACGATTTCATGGGTTGTGATGAATGGGATAATAGTGAAGATTATGAAGAAGAGGAGTGTGGAGGAGGTAAGGATGGGCAGCTCGAACCACAAAGAAGCCACTCTTTCTCGAACGGCACCAATCTTTTTTTAGGACAAACATTCAAGGATAAGAAAACATTAAAAATTTTGTTGAAGCAGGTGTCGATGAAAATGTCGTTCAATTACACAACTCTAAAGAGTAGTAAGAAATACTTAAGGGTGAGGTGCGTAGATCGTACTTGCCGGTGGATGGTGCGCGCATGTGCTATCGGAGAATCGGGTTGGTTTCATGTCCACAAGTACGTGGGAGATCATATTTGTGGCTTTCATCATGTCATGGTAAAGCACAAGAATGTCACCGTGGAGGTCATTGCCTTACTTATTTTAAACTTTTCTGTCGATAACAAAGGTCCAATCCCAAAAGAGATTGAGAGGATCGTATTTAGGGAGCTACATTGTAGGCCGAGCTATTAGAAGTGTTAGATGCCAGGCGTCATTACGAAGAACATAGTTTGAGGTACGCCCGAGCATGGATATGCAGTGCTTCCCGAATTTTCATATATTTTCAACGGCCTCAACCCCGGGTCTATTAATTCCCTCATGGTCGATGAGGAGTCTGGCAGGTTTATTTACTACTTTATGGCGTTTGAGGATTTCATCCATGGATATGCACACATGAGAAAGGTCGTTGCCATTGATGGCACACATTTGTCCGGCAAGTACGAGGGCGTGCCACTATCCACTGTCCCTTAAGATACGCAGAATCATATCTATCCCTTAGCGTATTGTGTGGTGGATAAGGAGAACGATGCGTCGTGGGGCTTCTTCTTCGACTAGCTTAAGGCCTTTGTCATCGACAAACTAGAGCTATGCGTTATCTCCGACAGACACATAAGCATAGCCAATGGCCTCGCAAGGCATTATCCACTTGTGCATCATGGTGTTTGTATGAGGCATCTCACTGAAATCTTCGAATAAATCACCATTGTTCCAGTTCTCTCTATTTGTACTACCATGCGGTCAAGGTGTACACGTTGGAAAAATTTAATGACTACTTCAACGCCCTTAAAGAAAAATGCCCCAATGCAGCATCTTACCTCGAGCATTAAGCAGGATTTGAAAAGTGGAGCCGGGCTCACTTTCCAGGTAATCGATTCAACATCATGACCTCAAACATCGCCAAGTCGCTCAACACAATATTGCGCGATGAAAGAGAGTATCCAGTGGCGGCCATTTTCAATTCAATTGCACATAGATTTGGAGAAATATTCAGGAAGAGGTATGCGGAGGTGGACAATTCAAAGACAACCTTCGTTCCCGTAGCCGAGACGATCTTAAGGGAAAACATGACCAAGGGGGACAAATTATATGTGAACAACATAAACGGAAGCACCGACGAATTCACCGTGCTTGACTACGGTCGTTCCCCAAAATTTAATCTTTTGAGACGGTCATGTTCTTGCAGAAAGTACAACTAGGTGAAATTGCCATGAGCTCATGCAATAGCAGCGTTGTGTTTGAAGCACAGGGATGAATACGACACTAGCATTTACAACTACTCTTCGCAAATATATTCGAAAGAATCATACCTCCTTGCATACTTGGAACCTATTTGTGAAGCATCACTTGAGTTGGAGTAGAGTGTGGTGCGAGAGTATCTTGAAATACAAGTTCTTCCACCCGACTTCGATTCCAAACTCAGACGGAGGAAGGTGAAACGTGTTAAGGGTATGTTGGCGCCTTCAAGGTACAAAAAAAGAAACAAGTGCTCCAAGTGCAAAAGGCTGGGCCATAAGAGAACAACATGCAGCCTTAACGTAGGATAATATGATTGGCATTATATTGAATTTTTTTGTTTGTTCAAATGCACTGGACAGTATGTAATGTGTATTCTGTTTTGAAAACCACTGAACTACAGTTAAAATCAAAAAAAAAAAAATTGTGCATTATCGATTCCTGTTCATATATTATATACTATGTACTAAATAGATTCTAGACTTAAATAATCGACAAGACTCATAATATATAATATATCAGTGTTTGGTCTACTAAGTAAATGTTTAGTACGTAGTGTATAATAAACCTACCTGGTTGTCTATTGAACAAACACTTTTCTTTATACAATGTTGAATTAGAAATAATCACGACGCATTAGAATGGGTGGCAATTCAAAAACTGTCTTTTCAAGTGCTGAAATCGACTATACACATTACACATCGACTAGACTCAAAATATATAATACATCGATGCATTGTCTAGGGGGTATAGTGTAAAATACATAGTTTATCATCAATCAGTCATGTAGTCTATTACAGAAACCCTATTCCTCATACACTGAACCTTTCAATGTAATTATTACACTTCGCAAAACGACAGGATCTTAAATGCCTCGACGGCCACAACCGCCACGACTTTTTGTTTCTTATTCTCACACGTCCTCTCCCCTTCAAGCAACACGTGTAAAGCTTCTATTGGTCAATTTTCTCATGGTCTGGTCTATTTAAAGAAACCATAATCGATTTTGAACACAATTTCAGAAGAAAAAAGACTTAAGGGAGAAGAAGATAGCTAGGAGGACGCACCCACTACGGCCCTTGCACAGAATGTCAATAATAAACAACGTAGAGTTGCTAAGGCTTCGGAGTGACCTGGATTTCCTTTTTGAGGGTCTTTCTACCGATCAACGATGGCTGGATAAAGAGCTTCACCGGATGGATCATTTTCTTCGAGCCATAGCCGAGAGGCTCAACCTGGACCCCCGTGAACTCATCACCCCCCCTTCGTCCCCCTAGTAGTGTTGGATTTTTTTTTTGGTTTGTAGTTCATTGCTTAATGAAGCTTTCATGGTAGGATTGTGTAAATGAAAGCTTTATTTTTAAATTTTTGTTTGGGATATTTTTCCCAAAAATTATAAATATAGATGCAATGAACATTTATATATCTATAAACAAGTTTCAAGTTCCTGTATTCATGATGTTCTCTTTATCTATAGCGATTTGTTAGTGTTTCTTCAGTAGTCCCTGTTTTAAGATTTTCAAACTTTATTTACACTCTGAGTACAGCAGGAATAAATAATCGACTACGATAAATACACATTCTATAATCGACTGTGTCACGGGTGAATTAGAGAATAAAATCAGTGTTAATGATCCTATATATTGAGAGATTATCGACTTATAAACGAGTCTATTATTGACCACTCATATAGTCTATGATCAACTTACTGATTATATTGATGGCTTAAAATAATGGGAAAAAAAGGAGAAATTAAATAAAATAAAATTAGAGTATGTCAATTAAAACCATTAAAACATTGTAAAGAAATTTTGTTGCATCAATTGTGACTCCCAATCACTTTTGGACGTGATCAAGTGTTATCTTAGACACGGCGTAGTCGTAGATCATTGAGATGACTTAAAAAGGAGAAGAAATAAAATAAAATAAAATAAATATTAATCATCCAAGCACTAATGAACGACCACTTATCATGACAAGAGATTAGACTTGTGTGATGACCATAAGGATGAGTGGTGGTTGTTACTTGTGAGTGTTCAATGGACAAGTAGTGTATGAGAACGAGTCCTTCTCAACAGAGACGCTTGTTCCAGGTAATTGGTTGTTACTACCATTGCCCTCCCCTAGACCCATTTAATCGAGTGTTCAATTGATTTGTAATCTTATATTATGATATTTAGTCATTTTACATTGCGTGAGTGATATTAATTTAGTTTATTTTATTTTATTTCTCCCTTTTTTTAATCTCACCTCTTTTGAAAATAGACTTGTTATGATATCTTGAGTATATTATAGATAAATAGCTTTATCTATACCAGACTTTATTATTAGTCATGTATCGATCAAAGAAGTCTATTTTCAAAGGATGTGAGATTAAAAAAAGGGAGAAATAAAATAAAATAAAATAAATTAATATCACTCACGCAATGTAAAATGACTAAATATCATAATATAAGATTACATGGGTATAGGGGAGGGCAATGGTAGTAACAACCAATTACCTAGAACAAGCGTCTCTGTTGAGAAGGACTCCTTGTTCTCATACACTACTTGTCCATTGAACACTCACAAGTAACAACCATCACTCATCCTTATGGTCATCGCACAAGTCTAATCTCTTGTCATGATAAGTGGTCGTTCATTAGTGCTTGGATGATTAATATTTATTTTATTTTATTTTATTTTATTTCTTCTCCTTTTTATGTCATCTCAATGATCTACGACTACGCCGTGCCTAAGATAACACTTGATCACGTCCAAAAGTGATTGAAAGTCACAATTGATGCATCAAAATTTCTTTACAATATTTTAATGGTGTTAATTGACATACTCTAATTTTATTTTATTTTATTTCTCCTTTTTTTTCATTAGTTTAATCCATCCATATATTCAGCAAGTTGATCATAGATAGTATAAAAGGTCTATAATCAACCATAGTCTTAATCGATAATATTCTAATACATAGGATAATCAACACTGACATCAGTATATAAGTCGTAAGTCACCCAGTCGATAATAGAAGACATATACATTCGTTAGAGAACCTTTGAAGTAAAAGATAATCCATTTAAATTTTCTCCAACAGTACAATTCTAACTGGTAGAATTTTTCAACGGGTCAGATTTTGATAGCCTTACTATATTAATTAAACGGACCCCTTTGGACTCCTCCATGGTCATTTATTCATGATTTTCAAGTTTTTCATCAACAATAACAATGCCGCAGTCATCTCAAACTTTCAAAAGTTCTTATATTTGTCATTGTGGTAATCCTGCGGTGTTGAAAACATCACGCACGGACAGAAATTCGGGGAAAAAATTCTACAGTTGTGCAGTTTGAAAGGTTTGTTTTTGTTTAAATAAAAATTTATTAGTGTTCATCTCATAATTTAATTTTCTAATTTATCCTCGTTATTTTAGGATAATGATGGATGCTCTTATTTCAAGTGGATTTACTCCGATTTCGAGGTGTCAAAATTTCAAGGCATTGCAAAGTTTAAAATGTTTGAAAGGCTTAGAGATTCTGAAGAAAATATGGATCTTCTAATGACATTATATAGAGAATCGGAACACAATATTGATCACTTAAAGAGATTGTTGAAAGATGACGAAATTGAGAGGGATCAGCTTAAGCATAAGTTGGTTATGGCTGAAGAAAAAGAAAAGGGCATGAAATTTATGGTCTATGGTTTACTATTAGTTTTAGCTTCTTGGAAAGGTGTAAGGGGGTGTAATGGGATTGAATGTATTCTGAATGTTTTATTAATCGACTACTTGTTACTTATATTATAAATGGTTTACCTTTTTCATTCATCGACTACACATCGCTCGACTGTATATGCTTTACCTTTTAATCAGAGTCTATAATCAACGATGACAATTCATGTAAAAGCAATGATATGTTGATTATATAAAATGAAAAATGTTTATCATAAACTATAAAGGCATTTTAGAAAACAAAATTATTCAGTTCTACGCATCCCGAGCTAAAAGTTAGAAGTTAACATTATCTAGTCAAATAAAAATAATCATCAACCACAAATAAAAATTTAATAATTGTCTAAAGATTCAACATTTTCAATTTTATTCATCATCTTGTCGATTTCCTATCTAACTTCATTAAGAAGTTCATCCAAGTTTGGAAATTCATTCTCGTTATCCTTCTCTGCGATGGCTTCTTTTTCTGGTGCATCACTTTTTTCTTCTTCTTTATGTTGTTCTTTCTCTACTTCTTGTGCATTCTTCTCTTCTGATTTCTCTCTATATCCTTCATTGTTTTCTTCTTCACAACCACTTTTTTCATTTTTATCGTCTTCATCCTGTCCGCCTTCGTCATGATCCTCCTTCTCCACACCAGCTAATCCATCAGCTTTGTTTTCTTCTTCACAAACAACTTTTGCATTTTTTTCTTGTTCTTTCTCTTCATCGCCTTCATCCAAATTTTCCTTCTCTACAACAGCTGCAACCTTAGGGATCATCACCTCATCAGCATAGATGGAGGTATGTTCCAAAGCTGCTACCTCAAGGAGGGCTTCTTTGACACTGTTGTCATTGCGGCCAACCCTCGTCGCTGAATGCCAACTTTGCACCGGTACACTTGCATTTTTAAGTATTTACCGTTTATAATAAACTAAGATATCGGTTGATGAAGAATGGTATAGATTCTATTATTATAAGTAAAAGGAATTATATAAAATATGCATCTTCTATAGTATATAGAGCAGATATTACCTTCAGCTTCATCTCTCTTCTTTTGCCTCTCCTTTACTGCTCTTCTCAGCCTCTCTTCTTTTATGAAATCAGCGATGTCCTTGATCGACTCCTCCAACCTAAACATGCGCTCTTCCAGATTTTCAATCATCGGTGTCTTTACCGATGCTCTCAGCTTACTTGTCCCCGCACCCCAAGTGACATGCTTTGAAACAACATTTTCACCCAAATCTCGGTCATCATCCCCATCCTCACCCTCCTCTGATGAGGTGATGATAGTCACACCCTCCAGACAGGCCTTCAAGCCATCGATGAATGCATCGTTCGGTTCGTCTGTAAATACTTTAAACTTTTTCATGTAGTGCTGCTTCATTTCACGGACTGTGGGAATAAGGTACAGGTGCACTCTCTACAGATAAGTAGGCAAATGTGATTGATTAGCAACACAATATTGGTAAAATTATTCATCGGAAGAAATGTTTCATACCTTTGTGCTCCATCCGTTCAAATATGGATCACCTTCGATTAGTTTATCGCCTTTTGAGGTGTGCCATCTGAGAAATCAGGGAATGGACAGCGGGTCTTCAGTTGATTTATCATTTCCCCTGTCGAGCGTGGGAAAGGCTTCGTATATCTAAATCTGTGATCAAAAGAAAAAATAAAAATATAAAACTGAGAGTAATTCTATTATCAACACCATAAATAAATTACAATATATAATAAACTACTTCAATGGTCTATAATCAAATACCATAAATGTCCAGAGAAATTCGTAGAGCGCGTACGATGAAACTCCCTTTGTCTCAAATGTCTTCTTCTACCTGCTAAAGTCTATCCGCTTCTTTAGATAGTCTAGAGTCAAGTAAAATGACTCCTTACCCCAAGGGTATTTCTCAAAGAAACCCAAGCTATCCACCATCTTGAATGCGTCTATGTCCATGATTTTTGACAAGTCCCATCAAGGAATATGCAGTGCACGAACCAAATCAAGCAGCATTTGAACTTGTCCTCATTGTCCAACCTCCCACCTCTAATAAGCTTCAACAATCTCTTTGCATTTACACTCCTCTTTTTCACAATCTTTTTGAAAAAAGCTTCACCCTCCTCCATCCCTTTGACATATCTTGAATCATGGGGATAACACCCACAATTTAAACCAGTGATTAGTGCAAACTCCTTCAGGACAAAACATGCAGGCCTGTCATTGATGTTGAACCACATTTTATGCAGCTTGTTGTCCGGTTCGACTCGGCGCAGAAGTGTATAGTGGACAAGCTGTCCGTTGAACTTCATATGTTCTGGCAGGTCCCATAAACCACCAAAACAGAAATTCTTAAACCTAGACTTCAGAAGTTGATCAACCACGACTTGTTTGAATTCATTAAACATCTTTAAACGGGACCTAACGTATATCTTAGCCGGAAATGATCCGACATCATCCAGGACTGTGGTGAGGTCGTACCTCTCAGCTGAAACAAACCTTGCACAGTGGGGCAAGATCAGTGCTTCCTCATCTATCCTAGCCTCGAGAGGATCTATTTCCTCCGACTCATCTCAAACCAACGCTTCAACTACTTCCTCACTGCAATTTCTATTCTCTAATTGATTGACTGCTCGTTTTTTTCTTCTCTCAGACCTATCACATTCTGCAGCCTTGCGTTTGTTACCTCTAGCCATTTGTTATGATCTACGGATAAAGACTATCATTTTTCAGCTATAACAGCAACTACAATACCTAATCGACCTAGCAGTCTATTAATATGGCAGCAGTTGCAGCACCAAAAATTCTAATTTGCAGAACAAGTCTTCGAGAAAAACCCCATCACCCACAAGAACATGCATCTAAATCACCATTATATTGAACAAAAACAGGAAGGAACCCATATTTTAAGCACGCAAATTGAGAAAAATTCGCAAAAAAAAAAATCAATGCAATCGTCGAGGAAAGTTAAAATCCAATGAGAACAATGCACAAACAAATCAAATACCAACTTAAAAACACAAATTATAAGTAAAATCAATCCCTATTTAAAAAAAAAAAAAAATTCAATTGACAGCAGATACAATACCTAATCGACCTAGCAGTCTATTAACATGGCAGCAGTTGCAGCACCAACTCAATGCAGCAGTTGCAAAAAAAATTCAACTTAAAGCACATTTTTATCACTCAAATCGACAAAAAGTGGTAAAAAATCTCAATGTAATCATCGAGGAAAGTTAAAATTCAACACAAACAATGCACAAACAAATCGAATACCAACTTAAAAACACAAATTATAAGCAAAATCAAGCCCCATTTATTAAAAAAAAATTCAAATTTTTGAGTCTAATTATCAAATATGCAGTGAAGAAATCCCCAACATGAACATGCTTCTACAACATCCTTACATTGGAGAAAAGTTTTATCAAAAATCACATATCTTGCCACATTCCGACGAAATTAGTGAAGAAATTTCAATATGCAATCACAAAGGATAATCGATACACACCAACTATCCGTAAAAAATAAGTAAATACCAACTAAAAACAACCACGTTCACTGAAATCAAGCCCCATTTTAAAAAAAAAAAATCAATTTATTTGAACTCCAACGACTTCACCCGGCACAAATGAGTACGGAAAAAAAAAATCCATCAATATGGAGCACAAATTAACCGAAACAATAATATAGCTTACCTGAAGTTGAAGATCGAAGTTGGAGCTGATTTACATGAGCTCGAAATTGAAAATTGTGGAAAGGGAGAAGAAGCAGTTTTGGTAAAGAGAGAGAAGATGAGAGAATTTTTTTCTTTTTGTATTTAATGTAAGAGTAGGATTAAATATGTATTTAATAAATACATAAGGGTTCCAAAAGATTTTAAAAATACATAAGGGGTGTCAAAATATTTTTTTCTTTTACAGGTTTGCCAAAATGAGTGTCCATTTGTTAAAATAAATTTTCAAAGTGGACCAACAACTAAATCTTCTCCACAAAGAATGTAGAATGGCACTTATTTTTTGCCGTGTCAATTTATTTTTTAGGAACAAGATAAAAGAGACGCGATGCTCATTCACCTAATTGCCAAGAAGATCACCACATGGATCTACCAACGTAGTTCATGCGAGTCCTCATTGAAACATTATGGTGGTTTAAACCTGTCATTTAAGGCAATGTTAATATATAAAATTGCGGTGCTGGTAACCGTTTTAATGTAGAACTATAAACTATCATTTATACTGATTAACATTAAATCTAATTGTACACATAGTGAAGGACAGAAGTTTGCAAAAGTTGCAGGTCTATTCAGAAAGAAGCTTAAATCTTTATTGATTTTTAACAAAGAATAAATTAGTAGATCTAATTCTTGTTGACAATAATCATGTCTCATTACTATATGTACTTTCATCTAGTGGCAGAGCCAAGATTTTCACTAGAGGGGTTCATTGGTGAACATACGAACTAATCAAAGGAGGTTCAACATCTACTATATATATATAAAAAAATAATTTTAACTATATATATATAGGGGATTCGAATGAACCCCTACTTGATGGGTAGCTCTACCCCTGCTTTCATCACAATGTTTGTTAGAATGGAACAACATTCGATCATTAATTTACAAAAGAAAATATTCTCAAAATAGAGGAAATTAATGGCGTGACGCGACATAATAATGATAATAATAAAAGTTATTACTAGGTTGCAACTTTGTTTCCTAAATTTCGTATTCTCGTTAAAATTTAATTTTTGTATATAGTTAGTGGACTTAATGCAAATAAAAAGGTTTGGCCTAAAGATACTACAAGATTCATACATTCTCATCTAAGGTCAAAAAGATTTTGAAAATTTTAGTAAATACTATATATGAGTAATATCATCTTTAAAAATGGACATATCATGAAAGAAATATAACCAAAAAGAATTACCAAAGACAATATCATGAAAAGTAATTCATCAAGAAAATATGATGAGCACACCAAATATGTGAACAACTAGCGCCTTAAATTTTCCTTTTTTTGTTTTTAGTTTCTAGCATTTTCATAAGAAGATAGAAACTAAAATAATTTAGCTTTCTTACTTGAACTATTCCGGGAAAAACAAGATTTTTGTGCAATTTTTTTCTTAGGAAGTCAAATAGAGATATGCTTGAACCCTTTTGATTGAAAGCTGTGTTTTCGCTATAGCATGGATAACCTATTGGCTAGGTACAATAGTTCTACAGAATCTTCTGAGCCAACTTCAGTAGACAATGATCAGTCGCAACCTAAAGTGATCATAAGAACCTGTTGTTTGGCCATCATAAGGACCTGTTGCAAGTAGGTTTCCCTCGCCATTCCACTCAAGTGTAGTACTGACATCCATGCATTTCTCGTTTGTCCGACCATTAAAATGTTTTAATACCATGACATTTACAGGCCCATTTTGCATATGGGAATTACAAGGACCATCTCCGATTGTCCAAATCCTAGCAGTAGAATCTCCAGACCCATATGAATGCAAGAAGTGAACCGTCTGGACTCTAGGCACATGCAAAAATCAGTAAATCAGAACTCCATATTTCACATGTCAAGGAGGTTGAGCTTGTGCAAATTCTCCATGGGCTCTTCAATCTCCATTGGGTTTCGCGTCCATGAGATCCTCACGTGGTTTTTCTTTGTCCTTATTTCTCTCTCTCTCCCCTTATCCTTCTCAATTCTTTCTCTTTTTTGCTCTTTTTTCCTTTTGCTATTTTTCCTTCTCTCTTTCTCTAGCAGGTTCCCATTCAAGCTCCATCTCAAGGTCATTGCTATCCTTATATATACTTTCTCTTATGTTTTTCTTTCCGAAGCTTTTCGTTTTTTTCTTTTATTATTTTATGTAGCTCATACACATCCTTCGTAATAAGATCAATGGGTTGTAAAAACTGGAAGTCCTCGTCCATATCTGTGTCATCATTGCTCGCAGTTGCTTCCAATTCAAGATATTGAATTCCCTTTTGTACAAAGGTAATCAGACCACCAGGAGGAACTAAATTTTCATCTACTGTGCTCTTATTGATCCCTGCCTCATATCCTAAAGCAAATGCTGAATGTGTGTGAACCCTGATTCCTGAAGGTATCGTTGAGCTCCAAGGCGGTAATAGAGATCATCTTTGCCGGAGAAAAACAAAACAGCATGTTCTGCTAATGCTTTCTCTGTCACTCCCCAAAGAGGAGATACGTGTACTGTATGTATGTAGGAGACGTTGCAAATTAGATGCGTTTTTCGGTAGCAAACGTCATCGAGCTTTTTGATTACCACTTTTAGCTTTTGATAACATTGACCTGAACTGAATGTCTAAACTTCAATAAGTCTCTTCTTTATGTTCTGACATCATATGAGATGGAAATGGAAACCTCACCAGAATCAGTAAGAGCAGAAACATCCTGGCATTCTTGTATTGGTCGAAAAAACATCAAGAGCACATGGGTTTCCTTTTTCTTCATCTTTGGACCGTTGATTTGTCCTTAACACACTTACTAGTGTCTTTACTACTTGCTGGCATCAAGAATTTCTTATTCGCCGCAAAGGTTTAGGTCCCGTTTGCACTTAAAGCTAAGAAGGAAATACAGTACAAGTGACGAAATTACATAGCCTGATATAGAAAAACATATAATTACTTCGACCGGCTGCTCAAGGTAACAGTTCCATGTTTCAAATACATGCAAAAATAGAACGCCGCTTATTGTAGCTTTATAGAACACAGATGATATAATTGACAGAAGTTAAAACTAAAACTAGGTTTAGATCCTTTCTAATATTGGGCATTAGTTGACACCGGTAGCCTTGAGGCGCCTCATTTTCTTAGTAATAATAGAATTATTATAGGGTTTATTTAAAAAGAATATTTTGCATCATCAGTTTTAATTTTTTATCTTTTTTTAAAACATGTTTAAGGCTATAAGGTTAAAGAATATTTTGTGTATTTTATATGTTTTTAATTTAAGAATTCAAGATTAAAATTTTTTTTTATTTTTTTAAACTCCAAACACTGTGTCAAGTCGAAATAAATCAAAAAGAAATTAAGATGGAAAGAGTACTATTTATGAAAAAAAAAAGTAAAAGAAAAATCATATATCAGAAAAAGAAATAACTTTGCATCTCAAAATATTTTTGTAAGACATATATTAGCAACTTTGCATATTAAAAAGTTAGAAGAATAAACTTTAAACTAAGAAAATATGTATTTTTCTAAAAAAAAATTAGGGCCTTAGATTCATTTTTGGCCTTAGGCCACCAACGAGCTTAAGCTGCCCTTGAGCCTGTGTCACCTGTTCCAGTATTATACACAAGTCTTGAGGTGTACCGAAGTTGAAATTTACTTTAGAAGAGTAACTTCTCAAAGCATATATATATATATATGTAACCAATCAAGCCTGAAACTGTGGATGCAGGTCCATCCACTGCTGATATGGTGTATTGGCCTACAAATTTTACATTCCGTTACAATGTGAAATCTTCAAGTAATAGCAACCTATGTTACTCGACTCTCCAAAAATACTATTGTACCACGCCGGATCCTCCAAAAATGATTGAAATCATGTGTTGTATTGAAGTGCTTAGGGAAGATATTCATTATTTTATCCAAATAATTTCTATCGTCATTAGTCAACATTACAGCTCTTTAAGTCCTTTTTGATCTTAAAGTCGGCATGCTTTAATTAGTAGAGTATTTACACTAACTACATGTCTATGATTCATCATATGTTACATGTGAAATTCTTTGATAGAGATGATCGGTCACACACCCATCTAACATTTTTAAGAGACCGAGAAAAATGGAAATAGGAAACAAGATTATCTATTCTACAAGCATTTGAAATCATTCTTGGGATCCTAAAGTTGGTTAGAAGAGCAACATGCCCTCCATAAGAGTGTATGCAAATCTTACCTCTACCTTAAGTAGAGAGGTTGTTTCCATAGACTCTCAGCTTAAGGAAGCGCATATCAAAGTAGATACTAAAAAAAGTATGTCCAGCATTCTGAGAAAAGAATAGCAGCAACAAACAAAAAGTGTGATAATCGAAGTACAAGAGATAGCAGATAGTAATAAAAAGCCGAGGACTATCGGTCTTGTCTACAAAATCTTCTGAGCCAACTTCAGCAGACAATAATCAGCCACAACCTGAGGTGAAGGTCTTGAATTAAGTCCTTTCAGGTTGCGGCTGATCATTGTCTGTTGTGTTAGCTCACAAGATTTTGAAACATCATTGTACCTTGCAATATGCTATCTGTTCTATAGCAAAATATTGTTATAGAGATTAGTGAGGTTGAATATGGTGTTGAAGTGGATGGAAATTGTACATGGTTTTATAGTTGAAACAATCACATGGGATGGTCACTTTTATGAAGTGTTTTGGTAAGAGAAACATACATATGAGAAGTATTAGGAAAATTAATAACTAAGTTGTTATAAAATATATGATCAAGAAAAAAAAAATTCTAAAAATTAAGAATCCTTAAAAATACTTGGTAAGAGAAACATATATGGTAACTGGTAAGTAGTATTACGAGAATTAATAAATAAGTAGTCCTTAAATATACATGACAATAGAAACATATATTTGAAAAATTAAGAAATTATAAAATATATAAGGTAAGTGAAACATATATGGTAAATAGTATTAGGATAATTTAACAACTAAGCATTTCTAAAATATATATAGTTAGAAAAACATATATGGAGAGAAACATTAGAAAAATTAATAATTAAGTACTCCTAAAATATATATGATAAGAGAAACATATATGATTAGAATTAAAATAATTTATAGTTAAGCAATCCTAAAATATATATAGTAATGGAAACATGTATGGTAGGTAGAATTAGGAGAATTAATAATTAAACAATGGCATAATACATAAACAGAATTTATAACTTGACACCAAATTATAACTATGCCCTTTAACTATATAAAAGTTGAACAAAAAAGTACTCCAATCATCCAACTTATATGCGTGAAACTCAACCGCTCCTACGTGGATTAGTAATACACTTAAATGCTGTCACCTAATAAAAAAGACACATTATAACTATGACCTTTAACTTTGTCATGCATAAGTAGCCCTTTAACTATACAAAAGCTGAACAAAAAAATACTTCAATTTTAACTCTGACGCTTGTGGTTTTAGTGTATACAGGCATTTTTTCAGGTAGGATTGGAGTATTTTTTTGTTCAACTTTTGTATAGTTAAAGAGCCTATATAATACCCGGTACTTTCCTAACTCTATTCCGCTCTTAGTGTACAAGAGTTTTATGTAGAATTTTTAGTGCACTTAGAATTTTCCAGATTTAGACCCACCAAATGGTAGAAAATTGAATTAGCTTTTCAACGATATAAAATTCACTCAAATCCAATATCTGGGTGAGAAGTTATGGCACTTTAAGTAAAGCATCATGCCAAATTGAGCACCACCGCTTCACGGACAAGTTTCAGGTTCTAATTGTCATTTTTCAGTGTGTCAATGCGAAAGCACCGCATCGTGCCAATGGGTATTTTTTCAATTGTCATTTTCCAATGAGACACCGCGGTGGCACCGCATCGCGCTAATGCCCATTTTAAGAATTGTCACTTTCCAGTGAGGCTTCGCGATAACGGTGTGTCACGTCAAAAGTCAATTTTGTAGTTTTCCATTTTTGAATAGTTTCAGCCAACTTCTAGTGGCTCACCACGATGCCATCATGTCACGGTGAAGGCCAAAATCGGGACTTTCAGTAACGAACATTTAAATTCTTTCGGGGTCATTTGATTTTTTTCCATGGCCTAATCAGTCTAAACATGTTAATTAACCCCTAAATAACCTAGTTAAGTCATTATTCGCTCAATTTTCCCCAGATTGAAGATCGTTCTCTCAATTAGCAAAACCCTAGCCTTCAAGAATCAAGAGCAATTATCAAGAATTTCCACAAGAAACTTCAAGAATTCGTCACCCAGGTATGCTAAGTCTTCATTCATGGTTTTCTTTCTCCCATGGAGTCCAAGTTGTTATTACTGAAGTTTATATTTCAAACAATTTTTTGGAACAAGTGCATCGGTTAAAAAAAATTTATGTTTTAATTAATATTGAAACAAATGCATTTTGAGTTACAAAGAAAATGAATGTGAAATTACAATTGAAACAAATGCATCTTGAGTTACAAATGCATTAACAATTGTAAATTCATTTACGTTTTAGGCTCTTGAAACTTGAAAGAAAGATAATTTTTGTTCATGAACCTATTAACTATTACTTAATTAATACTTTTCACTTGCATGAAAATTTTACCCTATAAATAGTGTTTCTTTTGTTTGAAAAAGACAAGAACTCAAAACTATGTTCCCCTTTAAAAACACTTGAGAGACATTGATCAAATGGTGAAATCACCAATTCAAGAATAGAAGAGCAACATTCTTGACTGCTACTTGTTTTGTGGCATAGTTGAATCCCGAAGATAGAGTTGTCACTTGTTCTTCCGTTTGCTCGTGGGAGAGACTCCAACTATATTCAAGAAGCGTATTATCGTGTCTCTAAGCCAAGCAAGTTTTATTTTGAATTTCTTGTACAATTATCATTATTGTTCTAACAATTTGAAGATAGTTGTCTCTATGGCTTCTACATCAATATCAAATAGTATTCCATCTTTGCCTAATCCTAATTTTGAAATATTTGATGGCAAAGACTTTCCTAGATGGCGTGGAAAGATGGAATTCTTTTTAAAACAATTAAAGTTGGCATATGTTCTTGAAGAATCTTGTCATAATGCTCTTAGTTCTGAGGTAGCATCTGACGAGGCTACTTTGATTAAAGAACAAATTGTCAAATGGCAATATGATGATTATTTGTGCAAGAATTATATTCTTGGAGGAATTTCTAACAAATATTATGATCAATATTATGTTAAATGCAAATATGCTAAAGAGATATAGGACACTCTTCCAGCTATTTATTTAGCCGAAGAGGCGAGTTCTAAGAAATTTCTCGTTTCAAATTATATGGAGTTTAAAATGGTTGATGACAAGTCAATCACTGAACAAGTACAAGAATTCCAACTTATAGCTAATAAAATTGCTATATCTGGAATTGCTCTTGATGAAAACTTTCTATTTGGTGCTATTGTATCAAAACTTCCTCCATCTTGGAAAGAGTACCAAAGCAAACTCTTACACAAAAAGGAAGATTTGACTCTTAAAAATTATTACAACACTTGCAAATTGAGCAAGAGACATGATGGCGCGATAATAATAGTTTGAAGGAACCTGTCATGAAAGCTCATATGGTTGAAGAAAAATCAAACAAGAAGGAACCTGAAAATAAGATTTTTTTAAAGGCAAAGAAGACTGTAAATTTCAAGCTTAATGGTGCCAATTTTAATCTGGTGAATGCTATCATTGTCACAAAGTTGGTCACTATACGCGTGATTGTAGAATTCTCAAAGCCAAAAAGAAGAAAGAAAAAGCAAATAAAATAAAAAAGATGATCTTGTGGCAATGGTCACAGAAGCATTTGTAGCGGAAGATCAAGTGAAATGGTGGATAGATACTAGCGCAACTCCTCACATATAAGGTAACCAAAATTCTTTCAAGACTTATGAATTAGTGGGGAACGGTAAAATTGTATAAATGGGAAACTCCTCCTCTACTAAAATTGTGGGAAAAGGAACTATTGAACTGAAGTTTACTTCCGAAAAGATAGTTACATTGATGGACGTATTGCATGTTCCTGATATTCGAAAGAACTTGGTGTCAGGTACGCTTCTTTCGAAGCATGGTTTTAAAATAGTTTTTTAGGAAGATAAGTTTATTTTATCTAAAAATGGCATGTTTTTTGGAAAAGGTTATGTTGAAAATGGAATGTTTAAACTCTATATTGAAAATGAAAATATTTCTGCTTATCTTGTAGAGTCTCTGGACTTATGGCATGAACGTCTGGAACATGTGAATTTTAGTTCCATTCAACTTATGGTGAATAATGGATTAATCAAAGATTGTGGAAAGAATCATACTACTAAGTGTCTTACTCGTAGTAAATGCAAGATTACTAAGAAGCCCTCTAAGACAGCTGAAAGGACTCCCATACTTTTGCAATTAATTCACACTGATATTTGTGAGATGGATTATTTGTCACGTCATGGAAAGAGGTATTTTATCACTTTTATTGATGACTACTCAATATATACTTATGTCTTTTCATTGAAAATAAAAGATGAAATATTTGAGACTTTCAAAACATATAACGCAGAAGTTGAAAACAAATTGAGTGTGAAAATTAAGTCAATTAGGTCTGATAGAGGTGGAGAGTACTTAAAGTCAGATTTTATTAATTTTTGTGAGAGAGAAGGCATTGAAAAACAATTGACCATGTCCTATACACCACAATAAAATGGTGTAGAAGAAAGAAAAATAGGAATTTCATAGAAATGGTTAATTCTATGCTTTATGGATCTGGTATATCTGAAAATTTATGGACTGAAGCCCTGCTTTCAGCATGTCATATTTTGAATTACTTCCAGGAATCATGATGCATCTCCATACGAACTTTGGAATAATTGAAAACCAAATATAAATTATTTTAAAGTATGGGGTTGCTTGGCTCATGTTTGATTACCAAATAAACATTTAACCAAGATTGGCTATAGAGGAGTAGATTGTGTGTTTATTGGTTATTCACAAACCAGTAAGGCTTATAGATTTTTAAATCTTGAGACCCCAAGTCCTCACACAATTATTGAATCTTTACATGCTAACTTTTTTGAGCATATATATCCCAAGAAAAAAGATTCTTTTGAACAAGATTCAAGTTCTTCTATTTCTCCTCTTAAAAGGAAAATAGTTGAGCCATTGAAAGAAAGTCAACCAAGACGTAGTTAAAGATCAGCCAAATCAAAAGATTTTGGACCTGATTTTCAAGCTTATTTGATTGAAAAGGATCCTGAAAGTTATGCTGAAGCTATGTCTTCACATGATGCTCCATTTTGGCGTGAAGCCATTGATGATGAAATGCATTCTATATTATCTAATAATACATGGATATTGTCAGATCTTCCTCCTGGATGTAAACCAATTGGTTGCCGATGGATTTTTAGGAAGAAAATGAAATTCGATGGTACTTTAGATAAGTACAAAGCCCGTTTGGTAGCTAGAGGCTTTACTCAATTGAAAGATATTGATTATTTTGATACTTTTGCACCTATAGCTTGGATGACCTATATTCATCTCTTAATTGCTGTAGCAGTAATTCATGGTCTTGTGATTCATCAGATGGATGTGAAAACTGCATTCCTGAATGGAGATCTAGACGAAGAAGTCTACATGAAACAACCAGAAGGATTTGTCAATCCTGGTCAAGAATGTAAAGTTTGTAAAACTCTTAAATCTCTTTATGGATTAAACAAGCTCCAAAACAATGGCACGATAAATTTAGAAAAGTTATGATTTCTAATGGCTACTTAATCAATGGTGGAGATTTCTGCATATTTAGTAAATTTCAAGAAAATTTTGGTGTTATAATATGTCTTTATGTAGATGACATGTTGATCTTTGGAACTAATATCAAAAGAGACAAAGAAACAAAATATTTTCTTGCTTCTCAGTTTGAAATGAAAGATCTTGGAGAAGCTGATGTAATTTTAGGCATCATTGTAAGATCGGCAAGTAGTTTGACTCTTACTCAATCAAGTTATATTAAGAAGGTTCTAAAGAGGTTTGGTCATTTTGACGACGAACCTGCTCCTACACCATTTGATCCTAGCATCAAACTAGTGCAAAACTCTGGTGATATTCTTGATCAATTGACATATTCTCAAATTGTTGGGATTCTTATGTATGCCATGCATTGTACCAGGCCAGCTATTGGTTATGCTGTAGGAACTTTGAGCAAGTTTACTGGTAGCCCTGGAGTTGAGCATTGGAATGCCTTAATTCGTGTTTTAAGGTATCTGAAGGTTACAATTAATGTTGGCCTGCATTATTCTACCTTTCCAGCAGTTCTTGAAGGTTATAGTGATGCTACTTGAAATTCTGATCCAAATGACTCTAAATCTATTACTACTTGGATTTTCACTTTGGCTGGAGCAGCAATATCTTGGATATCAAAGAAGTAGACATGTATTACTCACTCAAACATAGAGTCAGAATTTATCACTATGTCTTCTGTTGGATAAGAAGCTGATTGGCTGCAGAGTATACTGAGAGATATTTCATTATGGGGTAAGCCAATACCACCTTTGACTATATATTGTGATAATAAAGTTCCTATATTTCGGGATTCAAGTGATTGTTACAATGGCAAGTCAAGACAAGTTCGTCTCAAACACAATCATGTAAGAATATTATTGGAGGATGGCATAATATCACTTTAATATGTGAAGTCCAAACTCAATTTAGCAGATCCTTTGTCTAAAGGGTTAGGCAAGGAATTGGTGGTACAAACTTGTAATGGGATGGGAATAAAGCATGTTGTAGATTGATTGTACTTTATGGTAACCCTACCTAATGATGTAATCATAGGTTCAAAGGAAAAAACAAGTAAAGTTACAATTGTGAAGCACATCAATAAAATTTTCTTTTTCCCTAGAGAGTGAGTAGATGAGCATAAGTTGAGATTTATTATATTGATAAATCTATAAGAATGATATCGGTTGGAGTAAATAGTAACACTCTTAATAGATTTGACAGTATTCCTACAAAAGAAAAGAATGAGATTATATTCTCTTATTAAGTCTATACACCGATTTCGGTTGGAGTGTGTAGGAACACTCTTGATAGATTTACTGATACTTTGTTGTAAAGGAGGATGAGATTAATTTCTCTTAATGAAATTCATAAACTACTTAGTCGGAGTATGCAAAGTTACTCTTGATGAATTCACTGCACTAAGTGCGAAGTGGAGGCCGCTTCAATAAGATTTTTACAGGGAAATCTTAAAGAACTTAGCTAAAAGGATTCAGGAACATGGCCGTAAGGTGTCAAAGAATTTTGATTTTCACTGGAACATAGCAAAATGCTATACTTCATTCAATGAACCACTTAGTTCAAGATTTGTTCACTAAGTAGTCAATGATTTAGAAAGTCTTCACTAGCTAATGGTTCAAGTACAAAAGACACCATTATTGATGCATATTGCTAGATTAATGTCTCAAAAGAATTTTGTTTCTTAAAGATAAAATATCTTGAAACAAGTGGGGGATTGTTATTACTGAAGTTTATGTTTTAATCAATTTTTTGAAAAAAGTGCATCGGTTAAAATAATTTTATGTTTTAATTAATATTGAAACAAATGCATTTTCAGTTACAAAGAAAATGAATGTGAAATTACAATTGACACAAACGTATCTTGAGTTACAAATGCATTAACAATTGTAAATTCATTTACATTTTAGGTTCTTGAAACTTGAAAGAAAGACAATTTTTGTTCATGAACCTATTAACTATTGCTTAATTAATACTTTTCACTTGCATGAAAATTTTACCCTTTAAATAGTGTTTCTTTTGTTTGGAAAAGACAAGCACTCAAAACTACTTTCCCCTTGAAAAACACTTGAGAGACATTGATCAAATGGTGAAATCACCAATTCAAGAATAGAAGAGCAACATTCTTGAATGCTACTTGTTTTGTGGCTTAGTTGAATCCCGAAGATAGAGATGTCACTTGTTCTTCCGTTTGCTCGTGGGAGAGACTCCAACTATCTTCAAGAAGCATATTATCGTGTCTCTAAGACAAGCAAGTTTTATTTTGAATTTCTTGTACAATTATCATTATTGTTCTAACGCAAGTACCATGTTTTAAATTCAAATTATGATCTTTACAAGAAATTATGATTTTTAATTAAGATTTTAACCATGAATTTCCATGAACCTTGTCCTATACTATGTTTTCATGAAATTGATGTTGATTATTACGCCCCGCGTGTTTAAATGTTGTTGGTTACTAATTTAATTTATGACTAGTGATGTTGGTGTTGAAATCATGATTTTACTACAAGCTCTAAATCATTCCTATGCTTAGTTTACAACATGTATGTCAAGTGTTTGATGAAATACCTGCAAGCGTGGATCTTGAATGAATGCTTTCATATTTGGTCCTTCAAGTTTAGTACTATTTTACTATTATTACTATCGAGTCCTATGAGTTATGAATATCCAAAAAACATAGCTGTTTATTTAGTCTCAGTAGATTCAGAATAGTTTCAGACATAATATGAGCAATATCAGTTCAGTCAATCATCAAAATCAGTTAAACTCATAACAGTCCAGTATTTTGAGTCAGTTCGGTTGGGAGTAGGATTTAGCACCGAGCGAGAACAGGGATGGCGGCTTCCACGTCAGATAGGCGGAGTCGCTAGTAGCAGTCCCTGAACTCCAGAACTACGTAATCAGTATAGGATATGAGGAGTCACCCGTCAGTTTAGGCTTGACTATCTCGCAGGGGTCACCCATCAGATTAAGCTTGACATCCTTAGTCATTTGAGACAGTACATCAGTGTAGTGGATCCACACAGCCAGCGTTGGTACCCGTGGCACGGTACTAACACCCTTCCAACTAGGGTGTAACGACCCTCCCGGTCATTTGTGAAATCTTTTCGTCTTTTCTATTCTAGCTCTCCCTATAGTTTATGTACGTGAATTATGACTCACGAGATAAGTAATATCAATGCTTGAGTTGTGTGAAAGTTTTGGATATTTTAAATAATTATTTAATTAATAATTAATGAGTTAAAATAGCAATTTACTAACTTATGTGGTCAATATAAAAATAAAATTAAGTGGTTAGGGTTTACCATCTGTAATAATAATAAGTCAGATATTTAAGGCAAGGAGAGAGGCACGCACTAGGGGCAGTTCTCCATCATAATGGCTGTAGGAGAGGTTATCGATAACGTAGAGTAGTTGCCCGAACTACCGCTAAGGTGGCCGTTCACTGCTATGTTAAAATAAATGGGTTGAATTTTGTATAAATTATATCAAGAATGGTGCTAACTTTTGAACAATGCACGTGAAGGTTAGATGTAAGAATTAAGTTTTAAATTTTGAAGTGTTACTTGTTTTATAATTATTCTAATTATTGACAGTTTGGAGAGAATGTTAATGCCTAAAGTGTCTAACAATTGGTCAATATTTGCTACTGCCAATAGGGTCTTAATGTTGCTGCCAAAGTTTCTTGGTAACAATTAGTTATTGGAAAATAAAAAATAAATTAATTATGTTTTGGGTGATGAGCCAACCATTGACATCAATTAGAATTAGGTCACTGCTTTAGATTAATTTGATGGCGATAAGTACAGTTTTTATTTCCTGTTTATTTTTTTTTGTACTTTGCTGCATAATCCGGAATTAGAGAAATTGAGGTTTAGGTTTAGGACTTTTAGAGTAAGAATTTGTAAATAGGTGTCATTAGATTCGTATTCTTATGGAAATTATATATTGAAACAGATTTGAAATATTCGGATGCTTTAAGGAAGTGCAAGACCCTTGCAAGGTAGCTTGTATTTGAGTTCTTCGGTTGAGATAGGTTACGGTTTAATTGGATTTTAAACTCGACTTAATTGCATGTACGCTCCTAAATTAGATACTTGTTGATTGGTATTCGTACATGCTTGAAATTGTTGATGTTAGAATTGTTGATGCATGTATAAATGATTATTGAAAATTTACTTGATAGAATTGTCTTATGACTTTAAGTGTACTTGTAAAACTTGGTACATTAAGTTGTATGCTGTAGGGTTTGTGTAAATTTGATATTGATAATACTTTTTTATGTTGGATCGGGTACCACGCCGGTACGGATATGATTATGTTGGCTCAGGTACCACGCCAGTACGGATATGTATATGTTGGATCGGGTACCACACCGGTACCAATATGTTTATATTGGAACGGTTACCACGCCGATACGAATATTTTTAAGTTGGATCGGGTACCACGCCGGTACGAATATGTTTATGTTAGATCGGGTACCACGCCGTTACGAAAATGTTTATGTTGGACCGGGTACCACGCCGGTACGGATATGTTTATGTTGGATCGGGTACCACACCGGTACGGGTATTTATATATTGAATTGGGTACCATGCCGGTATGGATGTGATTATTTTGGATCGGGCACCATGCCAGTACGGATATGTATATGGTGGATCGGGTACCACGCCGGTACGAATATGCTTATGTTGGATCGGGTACCATGCCGGTACGTATATGTTTATGTTGGATCGGGTACCACGTCAGTACGGATATGTATATGTTGAATCGGGTACCACGCCGGTACGGTACATGAACATAGATTGTTCCCTGCAGAACATGACTATTTGGACAAAAATAAGTCCCATAGCATGTGTGTACATATTTGTGTTGAGTCTGTGGATGTTTACAGTATGGTTGATACTCTTGATGGTTTATTGGCTTGTTTGTGAGTAATATTTGATCTGTTATTGTTGTATTATTGATTCATTGAGTAATTGTTGTGTGATGAGGCATGTCCACTTGTTATTTGATTTATGTTGTGTACATGTTATTAAATTGAGTTGGCCTATGATACCAACCAGTACATAGTGGTTTGTACTGATACTACCTTGTACTCTTCTTTTGTTAAGTGCAGAAAGTGTTCTAGAGGCTCAGACATAACCTCACCTCTAGAGTCTGATAGCAGATCTTAATCCAAGGGTGAGCACTCCATCTTCAGGCTACCATGGATCATCTTATTTGTTCTTGTCCATCTTTCGGGTAATGAAATATTCTTTATTTGCTTTAGTTTTGGATATCTCTTTAGACATGATCTTTGTTAGTAGTTCTTGTACGATGACTTTAGGGTCTTGGGGGTTTTAGTAGTGAGTTTATTTGATTTTCGCATAATTAATGATTAGTTCTGAATTATTGTTACAATGTTGATTTTATGAAATATCATCTTAATATTAACTAAGTGATTGGGTTACGGTTCGGATTAGATGGTTCTCCAACAGAAGGATTAGTGTGGGTGCCACTCATGGCCATTTGGGTCGTGACATAGGGTTATAGGTTGGATCCCAATTAGTTCAAATTAGGGCATGTCGGTTAGATGATAGCTCCCACAGTCTCAGCCCAGTAATCAATCTAGTAACTCAGTTTTGGTTGCTTGACCATAGCATACAGATATTAGTGATTCAGTTATCAGATTCCAGCATTTCAGTATTTACAGATTATATTCAGAACATGTTATATGCTTGGTCATGCATCCTCAGTTCTTACAGATTTCATGCATCATCAGTATTTATAGATTCCACGTATCCTCAGTATCTGCAGATTTCATGTGCTCTACTCAGTACTTCTTGTTGCATGTATATATTCAGACAGTTATTATTCATGTTCATGAAACCATGCATATCATTCTACCTCATTTAACATACCAGTACATTTTAAATACTGATCGCATACTCTTTTCTTGAGATATGATGTATCATATCATAGGTTCGGACGCCCAGTACCCGGATCGCACATAGATTTTCCAGACCATCAGCCATTGCAGGGGTGAATCCTCATAGTTTCAAGGGCAGATCATTTATTTATTTTTTAATATTTTCAGTTCAGTAGTTAGTTTGAGTTAGTTGGGGCATGTCCCAGCAACTCATATTTAGTCAGTCTAGAGGCTTTTGGACACTACAATCAGTTATTTAGTATTCGAACTTCAGTTGACATTGTCAGATATTTTATCAGTATTATTAGTTTGGTTTACAGGTTCTATTAGTTTCATTACTTAAAACCTTATGGCTTATCGGTTGCTCTTCCGCATAAGTTATTATATTATTCAATTCCCACAGCAAGTACCAGCTCATGGGTTAACTTATGGTCCCTTGGGACTGTAAGAACCATGTGGCACCCAGGGTGTACTCTTGGAGCGTTACAGCCTACTTGTGCACTGATAAAGTTAAAGGTCATAGTTAGAATTTGGTGTCAAGTTAAAGTCTTGTTTATGGATTATGCCTTTAAAAATCCTAAAGTATATATAGTAATTGAAACATAAAGTTTATAATTGTTGTGTTATTAGTGTCTAGATAGATAGGTTTTAATTTTTATTCCTCCCTAACTGTCAAATTGTCATCTTTTATTTCACTAAAATCTTTTTTGTTATTATTAATTTTCTACAATTGTGTTATGTTATTATTCTTATAATGTAATCCATTTCTTTACCTTATTTAGAGTCTATATTCATGTTCAATATAAATATAATTTTAATTTTTCATATCAATGACAAGATTTTATTCACTGCATTAAATTTTAGTTCGCTCATATCAATGATAAGAACATGAAATGTTGATAGCATAACTATCCAAGCAACTTCAATGAGACACAAAGAATATGGAATGGCACTTATTTTTTGTCTGTTGTAGACACGTAATTTTGTCCCTTTCCGATAGCACCTTTTACCCATTTTTACCTTATCCTACCGTATACCCTCACCCATGTAATTACATCCCACAAAAAAAATTCAAAAAAACAACTCTCAACAAAATCCCTAACAAACTTTTATTCTTTTTAACATCCTAACAACCCTTTCAATTAAAATAAGACACCTAACCCTTACACCTCCAATTAAAAAATAACACCTCACCCTCTCTTTTTCTTGTCCACAAAGAAATATACATGGAGGAAACTTCCAAGAAACAACAACAATAACTAGGAGGGACCACAATTGGGAATCCATGGTAAAGAACAGATATATACATATGCACATATCACAAGTGGGACTCTCTTCATTTTTTTTTCATTCCATCATCATCAATATAAACATACCCACACAGAAGTTTCCAAAGGAAAAAAACATATACATACACACGATATACATACAGGGGAGGAACAGAGTACTCTTCCATTTCTTTTGGAGAAAAATTCAAAAAAATGGGTCTTCTTCATTGATATCACGAAAATACATAGGGCCACCCATTATCCATCTTGATCTTCTTCTTTTTTTTCTATTCACACGTACACACATAGAATAGAGAGAGAAAGAGTGACGAAGAGAGAGAGAGGGAGAAGATCGAGAGGGAGAACAGAGGGTTCAAGATTTTTCCGGCGAATCCATTGCCGGAACTGCTTGTTTTAGTCGATTTTAGGTATTACAGATTCAAAAAATCCACCAAAGTGTTGAAATTCCTCAAAATTTTCTTCGTTTTCCATTGATTTTTAGTTGAATCTGGCCTGAAAACATTCGAAACGCGCCAGCTTCCGTCTTGAATCACTATTTTGGCCCTCACCAGAGCTCACCGGAGCTCGATCTGCATTGAGTTTTGGGTTCCTGGTGGTTTTTTGGGGGTCTTTGGTTCGTCTATTTCTTGGTTCGTCGTCGATATTGGATTTTGAGTTGTCGTTATCAAATTGTGTTGTCGTTCTTGGTTGGGTTTGGTATAAGAAAATTTGTCTTACTGGTTTTGAAGTTGTCCTATTAGTTTTTCTCTATACCGAGTTGGATTCATCGCAATCGAGGTTCTATATTCGAGATTCCAAGTTCGGGTCTTCTTTAATAGTATTACCAACCAAAATCGATTATCAGAAGGTCCATTTCTTTAACTCATTCTCTCTTCTTTATCGTAATTTGTTAAATTGGGCATGTTTGAAATTGGATGATTTGGTGAATGTTTGATGCTATTCACGTGAAATTCGTATGATTATAATGCTTTAATTTTCGTTGGATCTATGTTGTTTATATTGGATTCCGACTTAAAAAATAGAGTTGATAGTCAAAGCATGTGTTAATTTTTGGTTGGAAAAGGATTTCGAGATGGGAATAAGAAGTTGTTAAAAATTTGAATTTAGTTAAATTTTGGACCATCGTGGTTTTATTTAATTTGGATTAAGCATGAATTTGATAGAATCATTTTAAATCAAAAGCTTGATAGGAAACATAGGTCGGGTAGGCGAATTTAGAGATTGTGGATTGATGGAATATTCGATTTGTGTGATTGAATGGTTCTTGGCTATATTTCTTAGGGATCACTTGTATCATTTGGCCGGGGAATGCCCCAAAGTACTTGTATTATTTTTATCCGTGGAATGCCCCAAGATATTTTGTATTCGGAGGACGTCCGTGATGAAGGCCCGAGACATCGGGTAAAGCATAGGAGTAGTTTAGGATTAGTTTAGAATAGAATAGGTTTACATTTTCGCATTTTTCATTTTTCGGGATTGTATAATTGGACTGGACATTATATTTTGGATTTTTTTTTTTGTTTGCTTGAGTGATTGTTTTTGCGTGCTTTGTGTGGTTTATGCATTTGTAATGTCAATTTAGCCGATACGCTCTGCCAAGCAACCGTGGTCAAACCACGGGATCGAGGGGTGCCTAACACCTTCCCCTCGATCAATAGAATTCCTTAGCCGGAATCTCTGTTTGCAAACCAGTATTAAAGAGTCAAAACCATTTTGAAAAAGGATATCCATGGGTGACTTGGCATACCCGATTTATGCCAAGTGGCGACTCTGAGTTTTGATTGTTAAAAGTCTTTTTCGAAACAAAATTTCATCTTTGTCACTTTAATAATAAAAATGCTTTCGAAACCTAAATCAAATCTTTTCAAAGTTAAAAAAAAAGGTGTGACAGCTCTGGCGACTCTGCTGGAGACTATTTCAGAATTCAAGCTTATTTTGGAGTTGTATCAGCTTAATTTGGCACTATAGGTGTATGAACATTTGGTTTGTGTTGTTTTATGTTATTGTATTATCACTGTTGAGTGTCTACGTGCTCTTTGTTTACAGTTTTTATCTTATGTGTTATCGCTTTATATCTGGCATCATGTGCATATCCCGAGTCATTCTTTCTGCAACAAGTCCGTAGTACATGTGTTGTACACGACCTCTAGTTGAGTCACCCTTATTTTAGAGGGGGGAGCCGTCGGTGTTGTGGAGTAGGTGGAAAGCAAAGCAGCCACTACCAAACATACGCTCCCCCGAACAGCCTTGTTAGTGAACCACAACGTAGGTCAGCTTTTAGGTCATGCTTATGTGCATCATACTGAAACTTAGCAGGACCCACATGGCCCTTTGTAGGAGACTCACCTCTAAAGCATCCCTACGTGCTAATTGTTGCATCTTTAAGGGTAACGTTGGTCATTTGACGGACTGATTTGCAAAAAAAAAATTGTTAGGAGTAAGGTGTGTAGGCAAAAAAATGAAAAAGAAAAAAAATAGAAAAAGTGAGTCGAAAAGAATGAATCAAAAGGAGTGTTGTAGTTTATTTTAGAGTTCTTTATGGCTTTTGTTCTTCATGATCAGAAAACTCAAAAAGATTTTTTTTATGTTTTGCATTTATCTTCTCAAAGTACCGTAAGTTCAAAAAAAAAGGAGGAAAAAAAAGAGGGTTTTGTTTGTCTTTTCTACTTATTTGTCAAAAGCAAAAATGCCAAAAAGATTTTTCTTCATAATTGGTGGTGTCAGTCTTAGTTGAAGTGTCTAGTTGAAAATCCAAGAAGTTTTTATTTGTTTGTTTTTGGTTGTGTCTCTTAAGTTAGGGTCAATTTATTAGTTAATCTTTAATTGTCCAATATGGATAAACTACACATACCTGATTCCCTTTCCTCGGGTTGGGATACGTAGGCAACCCTCGGTGGGTCCGGTAATCTTTATGTTGGCCTTTGTCTTATTATTAGCCTGGGTCTCTCGCCCCGTAATCTAGAGTTGTTAGCCAAGTAGACTGATTTTGCTCAGTACTTCTGTTCGGAAAATTGGAGTCATGAAGTGGTCTGTCTCATGACATATGTCTGCATCAAAAATCTCAAGGGTTGGGAATCTTCTACTCCTGTTGAATTTTTGAGATATCCTCTTATGTGTTATTACAGGATGGATTTGTCCACCAAGTCTAGAGTCCTGATGGTTGTCAAGGTGCCCAAAATGTTAATCAAGTGGTGGGAAATGTTTAACTATGTTGATCAGCAGAAACTGATTAAAATATTAGGTGATCTTACAGAACTTCTGCATGTTACCCCTCGTCCAGATTTAATAGAGGCTATGTTGACCTTTTGGGATCCAAGTAGTTTGGTGTTCAGGTTTAGGGAATGTGAAATGACTCCTACTTTAGCAGAAATATCCGGTTTGTTGCATTTGTCCTATGTCGAGAAGGATATGATTCGAGCACGAAATCATACTGGCGTGAGGTTTTTGCAGTCTTGTCGTTTAAAAAGTAAGGGTATGCATTTGGGTTGTTTAAGTGATTCGTGGGTTTCCTTAGATTTTTTGTTCGCTAGATTCGGGCCCTCGGAAGGTTTTGATTACTTTTGGGATGAATTTCATGTGACTAAGGAGAAGTGGGAGAGAAAGCATCTTGAAGTCTTTACCCTCGCTTTGTTAGGTACTTTAATGTTTCCGCTAGAAGAAAGACGTATTAATACACGTTTGCAATCTGTGGTGATGGTTCTATCTCACAAGGATCAAAATAACAAGGGCACTAATCAAAAGGGCAGGTTCACTCTCATACCCATGATCTTAACAAAAATATATAAGGCATTAACCAAAGTCAAGGCGAGGATGAGATTTTTTGAGGGCAGTAACCAGATATTACAGTTATGGATGATGAAGCATTTGCATGCGCCTTCTTTAGTTAGACCAGACGTGGTTGATCGTTGTATTCCCAATCGAGTGAAAGCCATGGAACTCAGGTTGCGTTTGGATAAATTCTCGCTACCCGTGGGAGTCGACGCTTGGATTGAATTTCTTGAGTCAAGAACCGGGGATAACATTTTGTGGACTTGTCTGTGGCTTCGACCAAAGATAATCTTGTTTAGTTGTCAAATGCAGCTCATTCTAGTTATATTAGGGCTCAATTGCACTAGACCATACAGTCCTTCTAGGGTAATGCGCTAGTTGGGTAGGCCGCAGGACATGCCACTAGTAATCGATCTTCTAAAGGATGTTGAGTACTTCAAGGACCAAGCCTTAGGGGAAAGCAAATACGAGCAGTTCTGGAATCATGCAACAAAGCTAGGTGTGGGCACTCTCAAAGAAAGTTTGGATAATTCGGGGTACACTTAGGGATTTGGGGTCTGGCTTCAATCTATCCCTCGGGGTATCAGCCAACCCTTACCAGCACGGCTTAGGGGAAGAATACAGGAAGAATGCATAGTTGATGATCATCAGGATGAAAGTGCGGGGTCCAAAGTGGAGACACTGAGAGTTCAATTAGCAGATTTGTTCAAGACGGTAGAAAGGTGTCAGAATAATCTTTCCAAGTGCACTCCTCATGAGGCAGGAATACGGGCCCGAAGCTTCTTCCCTAATATCAGGGTTTTTTTACAGGATATACTACAAAGTTTGAATGGGAGAAAGAGAACTTCATAGGCAGGTCCATCTCAGCCAGGGTCATCACGCAGAGCACCAGTCTGAAAGAGCATTTCTTATCTTTATTCAGTTTGAGTCTTTTATGTTTCTGCCATTGTAGCGTGGTGTCTGTTTTAAGTCGAAGTCAAGTTGTTTTTGATATTAGGGTCTTTATTAGTAATTTCACGTATGTCGTCTTAGGGGTCTAGAATATTTTTTTGTATTTGTTGTTTAGTTTTAAAGTGGTCCTAAATTCTTTGTATGCTTTTGTTGTTTCTTTCATCAAAAGGTTATGATGTTACGTCTTTCTTTTGTTTGTTTTTTTTCGTTTTTTGTCAAAAAAAAAAACCTTCAATTATGTGATGTTTATGCATATGCAGCCCGAACTACTTTTGGGTTCGATCTAATCATTTTGTTTCATTGCTTTTCATTATTTTTCCTCTTTTAAAGAAAAAACAAAAGCCATAAAGAATGATAAAATGAAGGTAGATAGCGAGAGAAGAAAAGAAAGAAAGGATGATGAGACAATAAAGGGAAAGAACAGAGACTGATACAAAAAAAAAAAAGAAAGGAGGGCAAAAAAAAATAATAAATAAATAATAAGTGTAGATAAAAATCGGGATGAAGTTAAAATGACCTCGCTACCCTCAAAAGCTTGTAGAAATGAACATGAATTTAGGAAAATTTTACTAATGGGATTCCCATGCTTGTTGTGTGCCCTAATCCTAACGGATGTCGTCTTTGATGAGCATGTTCTTTCAGATAACAGTGGTAGGTTTGCAGTACTCTAGCTAGTCACCCATACTTCACTAGATCCAAAGAAAAGCTCACCATGGCTAGCAAGGAGATTGAAAATTCGCTTATGGACCTGGATCAGGATCACAGGGAAGAAAGTTCAGAACACAATGACGAGGTAGTAAGGCTCAGGCAACAATTGATAGATTTTCACCAAGCATGGGCCAGCGGAATGCCTCCTCCTCCGCTCTCTAAAGGTCTTGGGAATATCTCTAATTGCCCACCACTCTCTCAGGCGCAATTCTCTGCTCCTACTGAGTCACCTGAGTACGCGCAAGGATTCACTCCGTGACATTATTATCCTGGCAGTTCTAGTGTGCCTTTGGCAGCTCCCCAATCAAGACCGGCTGCTCAGCCGGCACCATCGATCAAACCAATATTCATGGCTTCGCCACCACCTGAAGCTCCCATATATGTTGTGCGTCCGACAATGGGGCTTCCTCGGTCTGCCAGTGAGCAAGTATTGAAGGTTCCAAATAGTCAGTATTATACCTCGGAGACTACTTTGAGAATGAATAAACCGTATGGGTACACTCAGCCACCTACATTTCCATTTGATACAGAGAAACCTGTCGCAATAGAGGAATAGGAAGTCATAGCGCTGAAGTTGAAAAGTTTAGAACAGGCCATGAGGAATTTGCAGGGAATCGGAGGTTATAAGAGTGTTTCCTATAAAGATCTTTGCATGTTCTCATACATCAACCTTCCCCTCGGTTTTAAAATGCCCAAGTTTGTGAAGTATGCAGGGCATGGTGATCCCGTGGCACACTTGAGACGTTATTGTAACCAATTGAGGGCTGCAGGAGGAAGGGAAGAGCTGCTCATGGCTTTCTTTGGCGAGAGTCTTTCTGATCTGGCTTCAGAATGGTTTATCGATCAAGATATCCACAAGTGGAACAGCTGGGATGACTTAGCTTCTGAGTTTGTGCAACATTTTTAGTATAACATCGACCTGATTTCGGACTAAAAATCCTTGGTCAACATAAAGAATAAAAGCACTGAAGGTTTTAGGGAATATGGGATAAGGTAGCATGAATAGGCTGCCAGGGTAAAGCCTCCTATGAAAGAAAGTAAGTTGGTAGAGGTTTTTATTCAGGCATAGGATGAGACCTATTTTCAATATTTACTTCCGGCAATGGGAAAGTCTTTTATTAAAGTCCTCAAAATGTGGGAGATGATAGAGGACGGAATCAAGACCGGCCGAATAGTGAGTTTTTCCATATTGAAAGCCACCACACAAGCGATTCAAGGTGGATCTGGTGCATTCAGAGGTAAAAAGAAAAAAGAGGACGTGGCGACTATCGTAGCTAGAACCCATTCCTATCCCAAAAGACCACTTCGCCCCTATCCCCAATCCCAAGTCCAAGTCTACGCCCAAGCTCCATATATCCCTCCCCACCATTAATACCCTCTACAAAACCCTTTATATTCTATTCCACCACCCCCATACCCAGTATATAATGCACAGCCATATGCCCAAACCCCTTTTTACCCGCAATGGCATGCGTAAGCTTCACAAAATTGCTCATCCGCTCTACCGAATTACCAAAACCCCTCCAAACCTGGTTTTCAAACTAGGCCCGAGTATAAGAAAGAGAAGGCGGTCAAAAATTAATTCACACCTCTTGGGGAGTCATATGCTAGCTTGTTTGATAGGTTGAGAAAGTTGAAGGTCTTAAGCCCAATTCAAGAAAGGCTTTCAAATCCACTGCAGAGGAATCTCGATTATTCTTTAAGGTATGCGTACTGTTCTGACATAACAGGCTATGATATCGAGAAATACTGGCATTTAAAGAGAGCTATCCAAGATTTAATTGATACAAATTAGATACTGGTCCAGGCCCCGGAGGGTCCAAACATTAACCAGAATCTGCTGCCAACCCATGCTGAAACCAATATGTTAGAATTGATAGATAAAGGGAAAGAGTCGTCAAGGTGTTATAAGCCTATCATTAATATATAGACTATCGAAGAGAAATCGGTGAATGTAGTAGAGTCTTTGAAAGCAATGTCATTGAGCCAGGAAGGAATGAGAGAAGATAAAGCCCAAGAAAGCACAAAGAAACCCCTGATCACGGTGCAAGGTGCCAGAAGGTATGTTGATTTAAGTTAGGATAAACCTAAGTTGACAATGGTAGGAGCTCCGAGTAAGCCCATCTTGACGGTGAAAAGAGCACTGGCAGTGCCTATTGTCCTCAATCCGGCGACCTAACCTCCGATAGTTGATACAAAATAGGTTCCCTGGAATTATGGGCAGACTGTGATGACCTATCATGGGAAAGAAGTAGTGGAAGATGTAGATGAGGTAGGGGGTTTGACTAGGCCAGGAAGATGCTTCGTGCTTGAAAGTTTAAGAAAGTCCAAGCCAATTGTAAGTGGACCGTCATCTATCAAAAATCCTATCACCGAAGAAGAAGCTGAAGAATTTTCAAAAAAGATGAAATTGCCAGAGTATTCAATAATAGACCAGTTGAAGAAAACCCCTGCTCAAATTTCCCTCTTATCTTTGTTGTTGGACTTACAGTAAATCAGCTTGAGAAAATGGTTGGAAAAATCTTTAAGGTCAATCGGATCAGCTTTTCTAATGATGAATTGCTTGTTGAAGGTACAGGGCATAACCGGGGCCTTTACATTACAGTGAAGTGCAAAGATTTCTACGTCACTCATGTTATGATTGACAGAGATTCAGGTGCAAATATCTGCCTTATTTCTACTTTGCAAAAGTTAAATATTGATTCTGAGAGGATCAGGCCCAACAATGTATGTGTCAGGGCTTTCGATGGTGCAAAATTAAACTCCATTAGCGAAATAGAACTAATGTTGATCATAGGGCCTGTTGAGTTCACCATAGAGTTTCAAGTATTGAATATAGACTCCGCTTACAATCTGTTGTTGGGAAGGCCATGGATCCACAAGGCCTAGGCAGTTGTATCTACACTGCACCAAATGATTAAGTTTGAGCATGACAGGCAAGAAGTGGTATTCACAGTGAAGGAAATTTGTCCGCCTACGAAGATTCTCCCTTGTTTCTTATTGAAGAAAATAACGTAGAGGAGATATTCGTCTATCAAATTTTTTATATAGTGCCAGTGAATTGTATCCTTGAATGGCAAGTTATACCAGGACTGCAATTGTCTTCCACTTCTATCATGATGGTGAGTGAACTTTGGAAATACGGATTTGAGCCAGGAAAGGGTTTGGGAGCATCTCTGCAAGGTATAGTTTGTCCCATATGTCTGAGTGAGAACGTGGGCATGTTTGGTCTGGGATTTGAGCCTACGGCTGAAGATCTAGAAAAAGCCAAGGGAAGGAAAAAGGAAACATGGTCACTCCCTCGCCCAATGCCTCTACTCAGTGAATCATTTGTTAAGAGCAGTGTCACGAAGCATGTGAAATTTGAAGTTGAATTGGTTGATAACTGCCAGAACCTTTTTATTGAAGTTGATATGGTCGAAGCAGGAGAAGGTACCAGTATGGCAGACGTGCAATTCATAGGTCCAGCTGTCCGACTCAATAATTGGGAAGTCACTCCTCTCCTCGTCAGGAGGGAGTTTTGGTAGTTTTTTTGGTTTTTCTTTTTGTTTATCCGAGTTATTTCAAGGTTTTAATTCAGATTTTAGTTTGTTTATGTTATGTTGGCATCTATGTTTAAACCCTTCTATCTTTTTATTTAATGAAATGCAATGTCCCTTTTGTTTCATGTCTAATATATTTTGTTTTTCTTTTTTTATATACAGTTCTCTTTATACTGATTCTAATGACATGACATGCATGTGAAATCTTCAGCCTGATCTTAAAATCACAACTAATCAAAATGTAATGAAGCAGGATGGGGAATATGATGAAGAAGAAGCACTAGAAGAAATAAGTAAAGAGTTGGAACAGTTTGAAGACAAACCGAATCCTAATTTGAATGAGACAGAGCCAATAAATCTAGGGAATCAAGAAGATGTTAGGGAAACTAAAATCAGTGTACATGCTTTGTCACAGCTAAAATATGGAATAATTCAAGCATTAATTGATTATAAGTATGTTTTTGCATGGTCTTATGATGATATGCCTGGTTTAAGCACTGAATTAGTGGCTCACAAATTTCTAACCGATCCCGCATTCCCTCCTATCAAACAGAAGTTGAGGAAGTTTAAAGCAGATGTAAGTATCAAAATCAAAGAGGAAATCATGAAACAACTTGAAGCCAAAGTAATTCGAGTGGCTCATTATCCCATGTGGTTATCCAATGTTGTTCCCGTACCAAAGAAAGATGGCAAAATTTGAGTGTGTGTTGATTACCGTGATTTGAACAGAGCAAGTTCGAAAGATGATTTTCCACTGCCAACATCCATATTTTGCTAGACAACTGTGCTAAAAACGAGGTTGCCTCTTTTATGGATTGCTATGCTGGATATCACTAGATCATTATGGATGATGAAGATAAGGAGAAGATGTCTTTTATCACACCATGGGGGACCTATTGTTATCGAGTGATACCGTTCGATTTGAAGAATACTGGAGTAACATACATGAGAGCCATGACCACTATGTTTCATGATATGATGCATAAAGAGATTTATGTATACGTGGATGATGTGATTATTAAGTCAAAAGGTCGGGCCGGCCATGTTAAAGATTTAAGAAAGTTCTTTGAAAGGCTTCGCAGGTATAATATCAAGCTCAACCCAGCAAAATGCGTATTTGGAGTTCCGTCTGGAAAGCTGTTGGGGTTTATGGTCAGCCGTCAGGGGATTGAATTGGATCCCTCGAAAATCAAAGCCATTCAGGATTTTCCCTCGCCCAAGAATAGGACGAAGGTGATGAGGTTTCTTGGAAGACTGAACTACATTAGCAGGTTTATTTCTCAACTCACAACCACTTGTGAGCCCATATTCAAGTTGCTGAAAAAGAGTACTGCGGTAAAATGGACTGAAGGATGTCAAGAAGCATTCGGCAGAATCAAAAGATATTAGTCAAATCCGCCCGTGCTGGTACCACCGGAGCCTGGTAGGCCTTTGATCTTATATTTATCAGTCATGGATAATTCTTTCGGTTGTGTCCTGGGTCAACATAATGTCACAGGCAAAAAGGAGCAGGCTATTTATTATCTTAGCAAGAAGTTCACCCCATATGAGGCCAGTTTGTTTATATTGGATTTTGAGTTAAAAAATTGAGTTGATAGTCAAAGCATATGTTAATTTTTGGTTGGAAAAGGATTTCGAGGTGGGAATAAGAAGTTGTTAAAAAGTTGAATGTAGTTAAATTTTGGACCGTTGTCGTTTTATTTAATTCAGATTAAGTATGAATTTGATAGAATCATTTTAAATCAAAAGCTTGATAGGAAACATAGGTCGGGTAGGCGAATTTAGGTATTGTGGATTGATGAAATATTCGATTTGTGTGATTGAATGGTTCTTGGCTATATTGCTTAGGGATCACTTGTATAATTTTGCCGGGGAATGCCCCGAAGTACTTGTATTATTTTTATCCGGGGAATGCCAAGCGACTGTGGTCAAACCACGAGATCGAGGGGTGCCTAACACCTTCCCCTCAGTAAACAGAATTCCTTAGCCGGAATCTCTGTTCGCAAACCAGTATTAAAGATTCAAAACCATTTTGAAAAAGGATATCCATGGGTGACTTGGCACACCCGATTTATGCTAAGTGGCGACTCTAAGTTTTGATTGTTAAAAGTCTTTTTCAAAACAAATTTTCATCTTTGTCGCTTTAATAATAAAAACCCTTTCGAAACCTAAATCAAATCTTTTCGTAGTTAAAAAAAAAAAGGATGTGACATCTGTCAATTTTTATTTTGTAGGAACAAGATATAAGAGGCAGTGCTCATTCACCTAATGCCAATGTAGATCAGGCGAGTCCTCATCGAACATTATGGTGGTTTAAAACTGTCATTAAATGCAATGTTAATATATAAAATAGCGATGGTGGCAGTGGTTGTAATATAAAACCATAAACTATCGTTTTTACTAATTATAATTTTAGCGATTTTAGAAAAAACACCACAATATCTTTGTGGAAAACATAATTACGACACTTTCCAAACCACCATTAATGTATGTAGCATCCACTAAACTGATGCAATATCATTAGAAAATCTGCCGTTATTGGTCCGATTTTTTTTTAGCGATGTAGCAAAACATCAAATCTAACTGCATACATAGTGAAGTACGAAAGTTTGCAAAAGTTACAGCTTGAGTCAGACTTTAGTCAGAAAGAAGCTTACATCTTTTTTTTTTATTTTTAACGAAGCATAAATTAGTAGATCTAGTTCTTGTTGAGAATAATAAATATGAGATTATTTACTTATTTAATTTAAATTGTTGAGTCCTACCAAACAGGGATCAGTCATTTTCAGTATTACTTCCTAAATATCATGTCTCATTTATACTATTTGTGCTTTCATCATAATGTTTGTTTTGGCGGAACATGATTCCACCATTAATTCACAAAAGAAAATATTGTCCAAAAAGAGGAAATTAAAAGCGTGCCACGATATAATAGTAATAAAAGTTATTATTAGGTTGCTATTTTGTTTCTTAAATCTCGTTTTCTCGTTAAAATTTAATTTTTGTATATAGTTAGTGGACTTAATACAAATACAAAGATTTGGCTTAAAGCTACTACAAAATTCATACCATCCTATATAAGGTCAATAGGGTTTTAGAAATTTTAGTAAATATTATATATGAGTAATATCATCTCTAAAAATGGACATACATAATACGTTAGTTACAGAAACAAGCTTAGATATTCAGAAGTAAATATAACCAATAAGAAATAGCTAAGGCAATATCATGAAAAGTGATTTATCAAGAAAATGAGCACACCAAACATCTGAACAACTGAACTAAACATGTCCATAAAAATTGATAACCATAAATATTTTTTCAATTTCTTTGTCCATACATTTGTTTTATTCATACTTATGATTATATGTCTTGAACTAAACATATACTTTAGTATTTTTTTTCTTCATTTGCTCTTTTTCCTATCCCCTTAAAGCTTATACTTTATATGTGCTTTGCCTTTAAAACCCGAACAGATGTCAGAGCTTTTTTATTAGCGCACTTTTCGCTTTTGATAACATTGACCCAAACTGAATGTCTAACCTTCAATAAAATCTCTTTTTATTAATGTTCTAACATCATATGAGATGGAAACGAAAATCATACAGAATCATTAGGAGTAGAAACATCCTGGCATTATTGTATTGTTCGAAAAACATCGAGCACATGGGTTTCCTTTTTCTTCATCTTTAGACAGATGATTTGTCGTTAACACACTTACTAGTGTCTTAACTACTTGCACTTAAAGCCAAGAAGGTAAATACAATACAAGTGAAGAAATTTCACACCCCTATATAGAAAAAAATATAATTACTTCTACAGGCTGCTCAGGGGAACAGTTTGATGTTCCTTATACATGCAAAAGTAGAACGCCGCTTATTATAGCTTTGTAGAACATAAATGATATAATTGACATTGGTTAAAACTAAATTAAGGTTTAGATCCTTTCTAATATTGGACACAAATGATATAAATGACCAATGTTCCAATAGTATATTCAAATCCAGAGGTGTTCCGAAAGTGAAATTTAGCTCAGAAGAGTAACCGTATTTGGTCCATCATGGAAGACATTAAGTGCATTTCCGTGAACGAAATCCAGAATCAACAAGAGTTCACAAAATGTGGAATATATACACTCTTAACTGAATTCTTTTTAACTTCTCTAAGCATATATATGTAACCAATCAAGCCTGAAAATGTCGATGCAGGTCCATCCACTACTGATATGTTGTATTGGCCTACAATTTCTTCATTCCTTTACAATGTGAAATCTTGAAGTAATAGCAACCTATGTTGCTTGACTCTCAAAAAAATGCTACCGTATCATGCCGGATTCTCCAGAAATAATTGAAAACATGTGTTGTATTGAAGTGCTTAGGGAGGATAGTCATTATTTTATCCAAATAATTCCTACCATCCTTAGTAAACATTACAACTCTGTAAGTCCTATTTGATCTTAAAGTCAACATGCTTTAATCTTAAAACTCTGTAAGTCATATGTTGCATGTGAAATTCTTTGTTAGATGATCCGCCACACATCGATCTAACATTTTTTAAGAATCCGAGCAAAATAGATTGCAATAAATATGAAACAAGATTTTCTATTCTACAAGCTTTCCAAATCTTTCTTGGGATCCCAAAGTTGGTAACCTTACCACTACCTTAGGAGCTAGAGAGGTAATTTCCATAAAACCTCATCTTAAGGAAACACATATCAAAGAACAATAGCAACAACAAAAAAAGTGTGATAATCAAAGTACAAGGGATAGTAGATAGTAACAAAAATTGGAGACTATAGGAAAAAATAGTGGGATACTAAAGTTGGTTACTAGTAAAAAAAATACATCTCAAAACCTTAGATTTTCCTACATTTTTTTTTTTAATTTCATGAAAAAACAGACACTAAAATAATTTAGTTTGTGCAATTTAGATAGAGATATGCTTGAACCCTCTGGTTTCGCTATAGCATGGAAGACATATTGGCCAAGTACAACGGTTCTCCAGAATCTTCTGAGCCAACTTCAGCAAACAATGATCGGCCAATCCTGAAGGAAGGTCTTGAAAGCTGAATTATCAATGCTACATTGGAAGCTTGCTCGACTTATGAGAAAAGGAATTGAAGGCTTGACCCCCATGGACTGGAAGCCCTTCGAGAAGCTGCTAACGGATGTTCTTTTGGCTACTAAACAGCCAAGAGAACTCCATATATGTAGTTTGTTACATATATGATTTTTTCTTTAATTCTATAATGATATGATTTTTTTTCAGCTGAGAAGTTGGTGCAGATTGAATGTTGTGACTGGCAGTTATATTAGATTTACAATGTATATGTGTTATATTATTTGTATATTATTATAATATACATATGCAGCACATCAAAAATTTTGAAACCTTTATTAAACAATGCAATTCTCATTTTTTATTCGTAGGTGGTCGACGAGACTGATAAATCAATAGACATAGAGTCTGGTGATGATCCAATGGATGGTCACTATTTTGATTGAAACCGCAGTCCTATACAACAACAATCTGAGGTTACACATCTCAAATTTTAACGTTTATAATTAAAATATTGAACTGAATTATTTATGTTTATATTTTATGTTATCTATGCAAGGATGTGGAAGGATGTAGTGATAGAGTTGTTCATTGGTCGGTTCGATTCGGTTTTATGTGTTATTGGTTCGGTTTATCAATTTTTAATTTTTAAATATGTATAACCAATAATCAAGCAATAAGATATTTTCTTATCGGTTTTGGTTTATCTATTTTTGGTCCTTAACGATGCGATTTAAGTTTAATAAGTAAATACTTATAAAATAGAAATAGTAACAACTAACATAAAAAAATAAAATCTTAGTTACCGCCAAAATCCTACGCAATGCATTTTAGTTTACAAGAATCTTCAAACTTGAACTAAATGTTAGTTCGAAAAAGAACTGAATCCTAATTGTTGGAAGCTACTAAATGCTTCAAGCTTTCCAATACGATAATACCCGAGCTTTATATTGTGTCTTTGTTTCCCTGAATAGGTTAATACTTTGTGAAGCACTGAATAAGTAGAGCATATAATATACATATAAATATATAAATATATATATATATATATATATATATATATATATGCATATATATACTCCCTCTTTTTTTAAAAAAAATGACCTAGTTTGACTTGGCACAGAGTTTAAGAAAATAAAAAAGATTTTTTGAATCTTGTGGTCTTAAATTAAAAATATGACAAATTTACCAAAATGTCCTTCAATCTTGTGGTCTTAAACATGTCACGTGGAAAGTTAAAATTTAAAAGTTACTAAAAAAGGAAAGGGGTCATTCTTTATGAAACGGAGGAAGTATAAGTATATATATATAATATAAATAGAGATAAAACAATAACTTAGTGTATCCTTATTGGGTTATCGGTTTAACCGATAACCCAATAAGCTAAAACCAAAATCGAACCTTTACCCAATAAATTTTTTTATAAAACCAATAAAAAACCGTTAACCCAATAGTATTTTTATCAGTTTGGTTTATCGGTTTGTTCGATTTTTGCACACCCTATGTAGTGAGGATACTATAACTGCCAGACTAGATGCTCTTGTCGAATCTATGGTAAATCAGAATCTGGATAACCCCTATATTGGAACATCTAGTACCGTGCATATCCATAAAGATGATATGGTAAATACATAAAGTCATTTTTTTCCGATATAGGTCAAATATGTTAGAAATCCCATATTTTATCGCTTACAATTAAAACTATAGAATGACCTACTTTTGTATATGTTTTATGTTATTTCCCGAAGGATATTGAAGAATTTAGTGCTGATATTGGAATTGCCATATTGAAATCTCTCATTGAAGCTGTGGAAAATCTTAAACCTGAAAATGCTAATGTTAGAACATCCAGTATACAGGTAAATTCAGTTTTCAAATTACATGTCTTATTTGACACACATGACACTACTTTTACTAACGTGTCAAACCAAAACTAACAATACATACATAAAATTAAATGTTAGGTTGATTACTCGAGTACACTTCTTGAACCTGCTCAAGGCGAGTTAGATGCCATATTGGAAGGTCTTGCAGTACCGGTGGATGACCTTCCTCTGGAAGTTGTTCCCCCGTCAGAAACAATCGTGAACCAATACCATATCTCTGATAGTCAGCTTTCTCCAGATTTTCCTGATGCTGTTGTTGCGGCTCATCAAGCTGCAAGAAACCCTGATATGAGAACCAGGACTAAATTTAAAATTTTCAAGTCACCATACACAACAGAATATGCTTCTGATTCTAAAGCCATTGAGGATCAAATCGGAGAAACAAAACAGAAATTCGCATTTGATGATTTTCTAATATCTGACTATATGCTAAGAGGTGTTATTGAAGAGTACAGGCAGTGAGTTGAGGAAGGTCTATTGAAGTTTCATGCTAAAAAGTAAGTTTTTATCAGTATTAAAATGAAATTTTTTTGTCAATGAGTGTACTACTATTTTTTTTGTACTAAAAAATTTTATTATTTTTTATATAAAAATGAATGATGATCACTACAAAGCAAAATCATCTTCTCTTGAAGTTCAGGATATCGATTTTGTTGTTGCTCATGCATGATCAAAAAATTGATTTTACTTGATATCTCAAACGAATACATGTTGGAACGATGAGGTATTTAAACTTTTTAATTTTATAAGATTTCGTATTAACTTGATTTTGTAATGAAGTTTAGCCGATCAACATCATCTATGTATATGATATAATATAAATCAGTCAGTTATACATCAATTGTATATGCTTGATATGTATACGTCAGTGTTACATCAGTTATGGTAACACATACATCAATTGTAACACAACTTGATATGTATATGTCTGCCTTAATCTATGTATGCTATGTATGTTCACAGACTAGTATTTTTTATTCATGTGTATATTATTGCATATTATGTATATGAAAAATCAAATTTATAGATTCAAATCCCCCGATGTTATGTTTATTACCCTTAACAGTTATGTGTAATATTTTCTTTTCATATAACTTATTACAAACATATAAATACGTTAAAGGTTTGTCAGTGTTAACGGTCCAATATTTTTAATTTAGCTGCTATATCTATTAATATTATATGTGTATGCATTCTTTATTGAGATGTATGTCTAAAATCGTTTTTCTAACCAGCATGTCATGTATAATATATAAGACATAATGTGTTTTATTTGTTTTTCCCTTTGTAGCATATTGATGTGATATTCTATCATTTGTGGAAGAAATTGAAATTAAGGAATGATCAAGATTACAGATTCACAACAACTAACTGTTTTTTAAAAACTACATTGAGAAGATGTACTCTAGATATTATCCTGATGATAAAGATACAATCCTTTCTATAGAGCAAGATTATGCTCTGTCTGTTGTTATGGCCCAAAATGAAGAGGCAATAACAAACATAATGAAGGGATATTACATGTCATCTAATTTATCATAGCACCCAGTTGATGAGGTGTATGTTCCCGTCAGCTGCAATGAAAAGTTTCACTGGGTATTAGCTGTTATTGCTCTAAAGGATAGACGCATACACGTCTATAACTCACTGTCAAGTCTAAGAAATATGGAATCAATTAATGAGATTCACAAGTTGGCAGTGATGCTGCCAACTTACCTCTCTGACAACGAATTTTTTGAAGAAATAACTCGTACAGATTAGGCAAATTTTGAAGCATATAGGGATAAGATGAGTCAAAGGACACAGTTTGTGAATCAACATCCATTTGAGTTTGAGTATGTTCAAGACATTATGCAACAAGAATGTGACAGTGTGTAAGTATACTTCTATATTATTTTAGTTTGCAATATTATTGTACATGTGTTAACGTATTTATTTCATTGCTTGTAAGTATTATGGAATAACGTGTTGTATGCATGACAGGGATTGTGGAGTCTTTGTTGCTGGTGATGCAGAATACCTTAGTGAAGAAATGAACGTGCCTTCTGTTGATTTTGAAGCAGAATACCATCAAATGCATTACGCGTCACTACTTCAAAAATACGGTATTCAAAAAGCAAAGAAAGGCTATGTTAGTGAAAATGATGACCCTCCAAGACTAAGGACAAAAACTATATCAATTCCTGATGAAAGTGAAATAGTTAGCTTTGAGTAGTCTTAGTGAAGAATATTGTGAACACTTTTTTTTGTGTTTTGTTGAAATTTGTTAGGAATGTTCAATGTTAAAGTACTTTAGATGTTTTGTATGGCAGAGTACAAAGAATTATTTTTTTTTATGAACATGGTGAAACTTTCTTTTTCCTATGTAATTGTTAGGAATGATGAATGTTGCATTTGATGAATGTTGCATATGATAACATATAAACGGATATGTACTTTTCAAGTACATATGAAAAACGAATTACCTGTATTTTTTTATGTGTGTATATGGTTTCATAAACATAGTACATTATAAAACTTAAAAATGTATGTTGCAAAATATATATAACTGTACATGTAATTTTACTTAATATACATTGCTGAGCCACAGTTTATATCTCCAGACTATGTATCTTAGCTAACATACATAGCTGTAATTTTTGAACTAAATAAGAAAACAATAAATCAAACTCATATGTTAAACTGAAGTAAACTCAACCTTATTTCAACACATAAATAAGAAAGTAAAACATATCAAACTCATATGTTAAACTGAAGTAAACTCAACTTTATTTCAACACATAAATAAGAAAGTAAAACATATCAATAATGTAATTTCTGAATAACTAATAACACAAAATCAATTATTACTCTTCAAGAGTATAGGAAAAAAAAAAGGTTATTTCAATAGTTTATGGAAAACTAATAACATTTGTTTTTTAAGTTTTTTATGCGACTATATACAAATCACAGTTTTATAACGAAGCTATGTAGATTAGATAATATACATTACTGAATATGTAATCTAGATAATGCTACATACTGATTTCAAACATTACTAAAATTAACCCAGCGTCTACATAAACAACACAAATAAGAAAAAAAAAAGTAACACTTAAATTTAAATCGAATTAAACTAAAATTTATTTCAACGCAAAAATAAAAAACTGAAATATATGAGTGATTACTCTTCAAGTGTATAGCAAAATAATAAATTAGTTCTCCTTTGGAAAAAAAATTACATGAACGCCTATTGTGCCATTCATGGCTGCATCGTCCACAACGGTTTGTGCTTGACGAAAGTGTTTCGCTGGATTTCTTCTTCCACCCTTTCTTTGGTCTTCCTGGAAGTCTTTTGTATATCGGTGGTAACACTTCTTCAGCATCTGCACTGTTGAAAACATTTCAGTCTTTCTTATCTGGCATCGGAATTATTGGAACTTCATATGTGTTCATCAAAGTGTTTGGCTTGTAGTATTCTAAACAATACGGTCCAAAATCTTTTACGTGTTTAGACTTCAATACAGCTATAGCGTGAGCACAAGGTATTTGATCTATTTGAAACCTCGCACAGTTGCACGAGCCACTTTCAAGGTCAACAATGTATCTTCTCCCAGATTCATAAATCGAATATATGTAGGTTGATGAAGCCTTCACCTGAACAATTAAAAACAAAATTCAACCCCAAATTTATTTCTGAAAAAATAAACTTAAATATACTACTTTACAGTCAAATATATGCTATATATAAATGGATAATTAATAAATTAAAATCTATTACATACCGTCATTCTCAAAGTTTTCACACCGTTAAGAGTTAAAATTTCTTCAAATCTACGATCCAAAGTCGTACTTATATAAGAAGGTATCTCACTATTTTTACAATTTCAAGAACCAATAACATTCGAACCTTTTCGAAAAAATTATATATTGACAATTCTCGGACCTCCATCAAACACCCATTAATACAATCAGCAACATTCGAGGTCATCATCCGACCTCTGTTTACCGGTGAATGACACCTACTTCCCTTTTCATATCCAGCTTCTTGTAGATATTCTTTCACTCTCGGATCAGCTTTTTCAATCTTTGCTATTAAGTAGTCAAAATCATTTTTTCTATAAGCTTAAGCCATTGAATAATACAAATCACTGATACTTTCTTTGCTCTTACGAAAGTGACTACAAATATTTTTCCAGAGATACCAAATGTAGGCAAGATGCGGGACTTTTGGATATACAACACTGACAACTTTGATAATACTTTCATTCCTATCAGATACAGTACTCATGTTGTCACATTCTCCAAATGCAATTTTAAAATAATTGAAAAACCATGTCCATGAGTTGTCATTCTCAGTATCCACAACCCCATACTCAAGCAGTAATATGCATCCTACGTTACATATAAACTATATTAGTAAAAGAACAAAACAAAATTCTTGAAAAAAAAACGCAAATAATCTTTAAAATAGTTTTTTCATACAATTATATAATAATTTTATATGAAATACTATGTATGTTATAAAATAAAACATTGTATGTTAACTTTTTACATACCTGCACCATCTAGAGTACTTGCTGAGAGTAAAGTCCCTTGATATGGTCCACTTAAATGTGCACCATCAACAACAACAACAACAGGTCTGCAATACTCAAAACCCCTTATCATAGGATGCAACACTATAAACAGATACATAAACCGATTATTCCATTACTTATGCATTGCAATGTGTGAATTAGGATATACACTTTTCAACATATAAATGTATCTCGCCATTTGTCTATAACCATTAGCAGGACCGCCCCTAAGCATCGCTAAGGCACGCTCCTTTGCACGCCATGCCTTCATATAATTTATATCTACACCATATACAACTTTCATTTCTTCGATGATGTCTCCAGGTGTGTGCCTTCTCTTATGGTTAACTAATTTAGGAGCAGTGAATTCAGAGACAAAAACAGTAGTCGTCAAAATATTCTACAGTATCCTATCCCTCAAGGCGCATATATGTTCAGGCTTAAATCTCTGAAGTATAAAAATATCTATTTTTTTATAACTAGATGTTTCCAACATCCCCTTACATTCCTCATTGTAATATCGGAGGACATAGCTGCAATATATAAAAAGTCATTTCAACGATTATAATTTGTATCAACTTATAATTTTTAAACATTTGTATGCTACAAATCCATTATACTTAAGTATAAAAATTCATGCATAAACTTTTAAAATATGCAGTTTTATACATTCTGATAATTCACATACTTTATATTAAGAATGAAGTGTGTGAACTATGAATTCAATAATACATCTAACAAAATAACACAACTGATGTATATGTCAACATATACATACAAAATGTACATTGCATCAACTGTCCATAACAAAATTGAAATCATATACAAAGAGAATATGATGTATATTAAATCGACATATCAATATAAGTTTACCAACATACACTCATATAGTAATCATTTATGTATATGTACATGCATTAACTTTCAACATTGACAGCTATATAAATTTTTATAATTAACATACATTTCCACGCATGCATATACATAACTTTTACATTCTGACAATCAGTTTTACCAATAACCACCCAGACAATGCGTTTTACGATTTTATTTTGCAAAATCTACAAATTTCATGGAACTCTATATAATATTGTAATCACCAAATAATAAATCAGTATATTACGTAGAAGAATTAATATTACGTACTGCTGAGTTATAAATTCATATTTATAAATATAATATAACTTGAAATTTACTATTTAATCAAATGAAAAAGAAAATCTCATAACATAACAACACAACAATTTACCTTTTTTTGTCTGATCATTTTGCCTTGACATTGAAACCAGTAGTTACCACATACTTTGACATCACTGAAACGAGCGTCTTTTTATCCTTATACATCTGTTTTACCTTTACATCAATACTCTTGCTATCACATATCAAGTTATCTATTTCAACCTCGGGGACATACAAAGTAGAGTGATTTTGTGTCTCAGCAACAACGAGAGCCATAGCATTTGATTAAACACCCTCCAGGCAAACAACGGCTCTTGTTTCTCTATCAAACTCTACGTCTTCTTCACATTTATCTAAAGTTGAAATGTACAATGGATACACCACGAAAGTTGGTTGAGATTTTTTCAACTAGACATACAACCGAACGATATTATCATTACGGATATGAAAAGGTGAATCATTTTCGTCGACAACATAACGTACACCAATTTTTTTCGAGTTTCGTCAATGTTTAATTCAGCGGCAATTGACGAAATCAACCTCAAATAATTTACAAACTTAGCAACAACGATTCCTTCACTTTTATAATTCACATATTCAGTTTCAGATCTCTAATTATCGGAGTACCTCAAAAGCACAAAAATATTCATCTTCTTTAATCCAAAATAATTTTTTCTCTTCAAAAAACAACAAAAAAACAGACCTCAAATTGTATTTGATTGAAGATTTTATGTAAGAATTGAGTTTTTATGTATTTGTGGTTTTCAAATTTTGAAATTCAGTTGATCTAACATGATTTAAGGGATGCAATAATCCACTTATTTAATTTGTTGCGTTATTCACGTCCACAATTGCTGGATATCCATTGCTTCCTTTTTTAAGGAGATTAACAGATTCGAATATACATACGTTGCTATGTATATGTCGGCTAACGAATGTATATTAATAGGGGGTGAGACTAAACCAATTAAAAAGGTGGGAGAGAGTGTAATTACTTTTAAAAAGTTGGTATTTATGTTATTTATTTGTGCAAAAGACCAAATGGGTAATTTTGGACTTGGATTGGCTCGATGCATTGATGGACTTTTGGCCCTGCCTCCTTCAGTAGTTTTCATTTCTAACACTTGAAATTAAAAAACTAAAATTTAAACAATGTTCAATTATCTACCAACATTATATTCTACCGTAATGGTTGACCTCTATATTCTTCTATTTAGAATCATGTCCTCGATATTATTGATTATCTTCTTTTTTATAATATAATTAAGAAAATCATGATGTTTACTAGGTTGGTTGAGCTGACCTCACGAACCAAGTCTATTTTGACATAATTGGTAAAGTTGTTGACATGTAATCAGGAGGTCATAGGTTCAATCCATGGAAACAACCCGTTGTAATATTGCAATTTAAGACTGCATACAATAGACTCTTAATTTGGGGTCCGATTAATTCTTATTTGAACTGAAGGTCTCCTTTAAGATAAAACACTTTCTATCAAAGGCAGTTCTATTTCAAGGTCTCAAATTCACGACCTTTAATTAATTAAGATTTAAGAATGATGAAATATACGTATCATTCCGCCACAACCTCTATTAGGCTATTATTAAACCTGTGTCATAACTCATAACTATAGTGATTATTTTTTTTTAATTAACATTGTTTCTATGTAGTTTTATTTCATATACATCTCTGGAAAATTTATATTATAACCAAATATAGTTAATGGAATGCCGCTATTAGTACAAAAACATTTTAAATTTGCAATCGTGCGTTGCTTAATTCTTTATGATCGCTCTTTCTAATCATTAATTAATAGATTTAGGGGATATTTTGCTAAGATCATGGAAGTAATCTAATCATTCATAATTACATATTTCACAACTCCCAACACATGCTCAATATTAAAAAAAAAATTGAGCAATTTAACACTATATATACTTGCTTAGACAAGTGCATTTTCATATTTCCCTAGGCCTAGGGCACTTGAGTATATTTAGTCATCTTCATAATATTTTTGGTGCATACATAATTTGAAGTTATAATATAATGGGTATTTCATCAGCTCGTATTGTTGGAATTGTTCTCTTAGTTGTTTTTTTTAGTGGGGTCATGGTTTCTGCTGACGTGTTAGGGCGGCGCATGCTCGGTGCACACTACTAAAAATTTGTCTATTAGCTACCAAAGTTAACAAGGGACAAATTTTATGTTGAAATTGTGAGGGACTTTGCAACGTTATCCCTCACACAAATTAAATATTTTAATTTTTTATTTTTAAAGACGGAGAGGGACATCCTTCACTAAAATATGATGATAATAAAAAACTAATATCAAATCTTTTATAGCGAGTGATTTCTCTTGCTAAATAATAACAAATAAATTCATATTTCAAAGAAAATTTAAATATAATTTTTAATATTTCAATTTTTATTTTTTTTAAAGGCGAAGAGGGACATCTCTCACTAAAATATGATGATAGTAAAAAACTAATATTAAATTAGTTATAGCGAGGGATTTTTCTTGTTAAATAATAACATATAAATTCATATTTTAAAGAAAATTTAAATATAACTTTTAATAGTTTAAACTTTATTTTTTTAAAGGCAGAGAGGGACACCCCTCACTAAAATATGATGATAATAAAAAAAATAATATTAAATTTTGTATAGCGAGGGATTTTACTCGCTAAATAATAACAAATAAATTCGTATTTCAAAGATAATTTAAATGTAATCTTTAATTTCTTTAGCTAGTAACAATGCATTAATAAAAAATAAATGAAAATAGAAATATAAGTTATCCAAGGAATCCTCAATATGACACATAGAATTATCTTATGATTTTTTTCTTTGTAGTGAGGGAAGTTTCTCACTAAATTAAATATGTAAAATTGAGTATTTAACAAATAAACATATTATAGATATGCAAAAAAAAAAAATAGTAATTATATCAATTGTTTAATCCCTCAATAATTGCTTTAATTTTTTGTTCTTTTCATACTATAAATTACATTATTTTTCTACACATAACCAATTTTCATTATATATATATATATATATATATATACTTTTTTTAAAATGTAATAATTGAATGAGTAGCTTATAGTGATAATTAGAATAAGTAAAAATATTTTAGTGGTATTCTTAATAAAAGTTGATGAATTATATTAGCTTAAAATGATAATAGGAAAAAAGAGGTGTATTAGTAGTATAAGTAATACTATAAGTAATTGATTAGCTTATAGTTGACATTGTAGTAAATAGAAGTGAATTAGTGATATTCATATGTAATATTATTGACTGGTTGTCTTATAATTTGATAACTACACTAAGTAGATATACAATGCGAAATATTATTGATTGATTAATCTATATATCAATAATTGCAGCAAAATAAAAGAGTATCTTTAATATCTTTATTAAAATAATATTGATTGATTAACTTATACGATAATTAAACTAAGTAAAGTTTATTAGTAATTTTTTAGAAATATTATTGACTGTTAAGTTATACATTGGCAATTATACTAACCGTAGGTATATTAGCGATATAATTAAGTAATATTAGCGAATGATATATTAATATATATATATATATATATATATATATATATATATTGATAGTTATACTAAGTATAAGTGTATTAAT
>NW_025843682.1:69279-80091 GCF_002878395.1 Capsicum annuum | reverse complement strand
TATATATATATATACTAGTGGCGATAGGCCCGTGCCAATATGCTAAGATTAAATTTTTAAAATTATTATGAAATCAGTGAAATAAATCACTACAATTAAGTATTGATATATTTATATATAGTATGAGTGTATTTAGCAATTTAACCTCGGTTTATATTGCCATGATGATTTAACTTTCTAAAGTTTAGATCTTTTATTAAGTGTCAAGAAAATATATTTGTGCACGAAGTGGTGTCAAAAATTAAATAATTTAAGTTTTTAATTATTTTGATTTACAATACTTTTTCTTCTATTTCAATTTAAGTGACACTGCTATAATTTCAAGAGTCAACCAAATATCACGATTGAAGTTGCGAAACATACGACTTAAATGACTCAGAATAACTAATTAGAAGTGAAATAGCAAAATTGTTACAAAAAATACTTGTGAAAATAATTTAACTAGGCCTCAAATGAGATGTCAAGTTAATTTAAAACATCAAGAGTTAATTTATCATTTTATGTCCATTTTACCTTTTTATTATTAATTTTTTTAATACTTATATGACTTATAATAATTAATTAGAGGCGATATAGTAAAATTACGGCTGAAGTAGTTGAAACAGACATGTCATAAATGTCTATTTACTTTTTTTAATTAAATATCATTAAGTTTTTAATAAGTAAATGACATATATAATTAATTAGGAGTGATCTAGTAAAAATACGAAGCAAGTAATGGTCGGCAAGCATGTCGACCATCGAAACGAAAAAAGTAGTTAAAAAATTAAAATTTAATTTTCTTATTTACGTATTTTATGCTTCATTTATTTATACCTAATAAAAATTAGAAGTTTGATCATTCACATCTTAGTTCGTAATAATGTATTTAATTTTTTATTTAAATCAAATCATTTAGATCTCAATAAGTGTACCACTCTCATACTCCCTTTTTTGACACATATATTACTATTGCAGGGTACTTCATCTAACCATTTTTAATTTATCATTTTGTATCTATTTTATCTCTGCTATTAAATATTGTTTATTATCAAATACTTAAATGACTTATAATAACTAATTAGAAGTGATGTAGTAAAATTACTCTAAAAAATACTTGCAAGAAAAATTTAAGTGAACCTCATACAAGTCATCAAGTTAATTTAAAACATTAAAAGTTAATATATCATCTTGTGTCTATTTTACCTTTTTTAATGATACATTATCAAATATTTAATGCTTAGATGATCTATAATAATTAATTAAGGGTGATATAGTAAAATCATGGTTGAAGCAGTTAAAGCAGACATGTCGTAATTGTCTATTTTACTTTTTTAATTTAAATATTATTGATTTTAATATTATTAATTTTTTAATAATAAATGACTTGTAATAATTAATTAGGGATGATATAATAAAATCATGATTGAAACAGCTGAAATAGGCATGTCATAAATATCTATTTTATTTTTTAAATTAAATATTTTTAACATGTAAATGACTTATAATAAGTAATTAATTAGGGATGATATAATAAAATAATGTTGAAGCAGCCGAAGCAGGCATGTCGTCCACAAGCTGCCTGCTTCAGCGGCTTCATTGCCACTTATATATATATATATATATATATATATATATAAACATGAATATTAATATTGGTTGACTAAAGTATCCTTCAAATATGGAAGGACTTTAATACCCTTAAATATTTAAGTTAAATTAAGATAAAATTGTCAAAGGACACCACAAAATATTATTATCCTAATTTACTTTGGCTAGAAAGTATTCTAATCCAAAACTTTTTTCAAGAACCCATATTCTCACAAAAAATAAATATAAGGTCAAGGGGTTAAAATAAAGCATTATCCAAAAGATAAAAAAGATTAAAAAATACCCCCATCATAATACATATTATCCTAATATACTTTGGGTGGAGTATCGTAATCCACAAATGTTTTCAAGAAATCATTTTTTCAACGATAAAATAAATTACATAATTGGTCTTTTCAATAACTCCAACTCAACAGTGTAATTTTGTTTTTTCTTTTTACATGAATTTAGTTAATTATTAATTTGCAACTCACGTATAAAGATATTCACGAGTTTTATATCTCAACTCTTCATTGTTACATTTATTTAGCAAAACTTTTAGTAACAGTGGCAGGTTTACAATTGATTTTTTTTTTAAATGAAGTACAAACTTATACCGACTCCTTTCCTTTTTACTTGTTATGATTCGCATTATAAGAGTCAATTTGGTAAATAATTATAAGAAAAATACTATAAGCTTTAATGTAATTATTTTCATATTAATATGATGAAAAAATACCTTTTAAAAAATCCTTTAAAAGTCAATTTAATTTTTAATAATATTCTTAATAAATATTTCATTAATGATGTTATTTAATTTTAAAAAATTAAAATGTAAAGAATTTGGGTTAATTTAATACTCCAAACAAAAGAAAACGCTTCTTCCCCACAAATTTCCCACTATTTTTTACCCTTAGTAAGTTATTTTTACTAAAATTTAAAATTTTAAGGATTTGGTTCCCCTCTTTCCTCCATTATTTTCCACCATTTTTTTCTAAATACTTTCCACAATAGAATTTGGGTTTAATTCTAATTTCATAAGTAAACCCTACATTCTAATTTGGTTGCAGTTTGAACTACTTCAGAAGCTTGACTTCACCTTGCTGGTCTTTGGATGGATTTCGATAACTTCTCCTTTCTAACTGAGACTGTTCTTTTCACATTAACGGTACCTTTCACCTTGCTGATTGATTAATTACGTGTCTTTTGTCTTATTTTCTCAATAATTTTTTTTTGGGTATTTTTTATTATGGTCTCATCTTAACTTGTCCCAATAAGTTGGTGTCATTGAGTCCAGATTGTGCAAACATGTGATGTGTGTTGCTTACTGTGAAATAACCAGTTGTCCATACTAGTCGGAACCACCAAGAACTAGAATTTTAAGAGATATGATCTCGCTTAGTTCACAGTTTTAGCTAGAAGATATGTTGGATTAGTACTTTGTTAGTTTGTTTGAGCCCTAAATTAGCATTTTCCTAAAAAAAAACCAGCAACTGACACCTTTCTTGCACTTGTGATTCATTTCAAATATGGTTGTGCATTATTTTGCTTCCCAAAACAAGTTTCCAATGTGGTTATGGTATTGTTGCTCATTTTCCGCGAATCGACTTTATGAGTATGGTTTCGTTTTAAATTTATGTTCTTTTAATATATGGGGCTGCTTTATTTTTATGTGTCGTCAAAACGTAAGTTTGTGAAAGCATAGGACAGTATTCTGCTTTGAAAATTTTACTGTCCAGTTCACTTTTTGTGCCCTTGTTGTTATGTTTGTAGATTGAGTTCTAGGAGGAGTACTTGAATCGTCTCATTTTGCCTTGTTCATCATTCGTCCTGTCTTGTTTGTTACAAGGGGGGCTGCACGATTTCTTCACGACTAATAGACTTCTATCATGAGTTTTCTTTCATTACTACATTGCTGCGTTTTGGGACTTTAAGTCATTTTTACTCCTTTAAACTTTGCAAAAAAATGGTTGTATAATCTATGTGTTGCTCTCAAAATGTCATTGGACAGTTTTTTTTAGTTTGTTTAAAACGTTCCCTCATTTGTTCATTTGGAAACCATCTCTGTCTAAATACTATTTTGTTTGTTTGATTTAGGTATCTTATTTAGCAAAAACTGGACAAAACAGATTATAAGGACTTGTGTTCTAAATCAGTTGCTTAAAATGTGTTTTTCTTAAAATAATTGATGGTCTTGGATACTATTTAATGTTTGGTGCAGGCCTGAATCAAGTAGGAAAAGGGAAAAGATGTTTCAGTTTTTTTTTCTTCCCAAAGCTAGTGTATGGTCGATACTTCTTCCTTGCCCCTTCATGGTTTTAGGCTTTTTGATATACTGTTGCAAGGAACAACGATCTGCTCTTGCATAGTTCTGAACGCTCGAGACCTTTCTCCTAAACTATGATGCTGTCCAACATTGAGTTTTGTAATCTTAGGCGCCCCCTTGTCCTCAAAACTCTTGAGAATGAAAGACTTAACCAACAGATGGATCTTCCTTCCATTTGTATTCAGTTGACTTATATGACTTCGTCTTCCCAAATGCGGTGTAGAATATTAGAAAAGGGATGACTTTATCTTGGTTTGGATGTGTTACAATATTATTGCAAGGAATGGGGCTTCAGTCTCATATCGATTAAATAGGGAACTGATGTGGGGCTTAGATAGCCTAGGACTCTCTCACCTCAATAGCTAGCAGCTTTTGGGGTGCGGTTCTCCTAAGGTTATATCAGGATGATTAATGAACAAGAGTTCAATATTTAGCCATATGGTTTAGCTTGAGTGCAGGGAGGGTGTAAATTCTATCTTTGTGGTGCCTGGGTAGCTGCAGGTCTGATACTGAAACCCTCCACTGTGTACGGTCATGTAACACTGGTTTAGTAATCCTCCAGGTTCTCATTCGGAAATAACCTTTCTACCTCCACGAGGTAAAGGTAAGGTCTGTGTACACTCTACCTTCCCTAGTGGGGTCCACTGGGAATGTTATGCCAAATTAAAATCGGAGGCCTTAAATTAAAATTAAAAATTTATATTTTTTATTTAAAATTTATTTTTCTAGTTTTTTGAGATGTAAAGTCGTTAATAATTTTTTTATAATCGATTTCTTTTAACAATTCTTTTTCAATTGATAATATAGCCAATCCACTTAATCTTTCTTGAGACATTGTTGATCTTAAATAAGATTTTATAATTTTTAATTTTGAAAAGTTTCTTTCCGCGGAAGCGACTGTTACAGGAATTGTTAACATTATTCTATAAGCAATATAATCTATATCTATAATTTATAATTTATGATCTATAATCTATATCTATAATATATTAAAAGTGTGAAGACCCTTAGAAAAGTGATTTGAACTTTTTGCCCTTCGTTAAAAGATTGTTCTTTAGATAAAAGTGTCTTTTTACTATTTACCTAATAATATTTAATTAATTTTAGGACTTCAAACCCAACTAAAATCGAATTTCCCCCTCCCCCTCTTTTTTAGGCCTACGTATATTTTTTTTTAAAAAAGATGAACTCTATTTTGTATTAAATAAAAGGAAAATAAAAATCTATCAAAAATTAAAAAGGGTTAAAAAGATCACTCTTATTTGTGTTAGTTTAGTTTATTTGAAATTTAAAATATTCTATTATTGATAAATAATTAATGAAAAAAGTAAAAATCAATCATATTTATATAATTTCTTTATTGAAGAAAAAAGTTTTGAACTTCTATAAATTGAGAATTCTTTTAGAAAAATACAATAATATCTAATATGAACATATGGAACAAGATATATTTATTTTTGTTCTTAAATAATTCTTTATTATTTGATTTGAATTTTCTTCTTTTTTTTGGTCGCCAAGATACGTCAGAGAAATATATTTTTGTAATATTTAATTTACTTAGATGCATTGATTTCGTAGTTTTCTTTTTTTTCAATTTTGTAGGTATCTTGAAGATGAATGATGATTATGATGATATAGACAATTAATGATCAAAATTTTGAGTCATATAAAGTATTATGATTATTTTTTCTTTCTAAAACACCAACCGTAATTTAAGAGGTTGTCAATATATTTTACACCTACCTCATTTGTATCTTTAATATTTACAACTACTATATATCTAATTAAATAAATTCTCTTACTATTTGAATAAATATCGTATTTAGTGTATCGTTTAAATTCATTATAGTGAGGTACACGCGCGAGGTGCGTACACTTATATAAGGTTTTATATATATATATATGAGAAAGTGGAAAGAAAAGGGTTTGGGGGTATTTTTATCATTTATAATTTTATCCAAGGATAAATTAACTTGGGATAACTTATACCACCAAATATGTGGTATAACTTATCCTGGGATTATTATTAATCCTGGGATAAGTTGTCCCAAGTATTGCCAACCAAACAATGTATAAAAAAGTTTATCTCGAAACTATTTTTTTATCCCAAAATAATTTACCTTAGTACCTCACACCAAACGACCCCTAAGAATAGAGAGAGTGAGAGTAAGATAGGAAAATTGAGAAAAAAGATTTAAAAATGTCAAGTTAAAAAGCAAAAAGGCCAACATTTCTTTTTATTTTTTATGAAGAAAGTAAAAAGTATTGTCATTGATGAATCAAATCACTTGTCCATCAAAATTTCCTTTTTAAGCTATATTTTATTTCTCCTCCAAAAAGTCTTATTCCTTTATTTTACATAATAATGTAAGTAGTAATTTTTTTTTATTTTTTATTTTAAATCTGGTTCATAATTACAAGAAAATGGCCCCCCCAAATTTGGGGGCCTAAGGCAATAGCTTTTACATTACATTGTTCAGCCGGCCCTGGCTTAAACAAGTAGCATCACTCATTGAGAAAAATATAGGCAAGTAGTGTCGAGTATAGAGAACCTTTCTTTGGAAGTATGGAAGTTATGTAGTAAACTTAAACTTCTTGAAAAGTGTATCTTGTGGTTTGCAGTTTGCTGTTGTTTGTGAAAGTTTATGCTTTGGTTTCGTTTGGACTTGTTAAATATCCAAGTACGGCATTCAATTATGTGTTTGGTGAGTCTTAAGATGTGGGATTAGGAGTCAAATGGATTATTTAGTTGTGTCAGCAGAGGAAGTATATCTTTTGAGAACTTGTCAGATTTAACGTAGAGCTTGGATTTTTTGTTTGTTCGAGTGAAGTTACAAGTATCAGTTTTTAGCTAGAGCCTAGAACTTTTAGTTTTTTAAATGTTATTGAATTTATAAATAACTGTACAATTCACGTTATACCAAACTTGTACCTATGTGCAAAGTTCTTGTTTAGGCTGTTTTGGCCCTTACAGACGCTTAGCTCAAAGGTTTTGTTGTCGTCTTTACACGTGTAAGAACATGAACTGTACATATATATGTGAGTTGATCTATTCCTTTTGCCAATGTTAGGCATATTTTATGCTTGACACTATGTGGTATGTAAATGAAATCATTCAGTTCTCTTTCTCTAATAACTAACCGTACAATTCACGTTATGTCAAGCATGTACCATTTCTCATATACTAATTTACTTTTAATGTAGAATCAATATGTTTAAGCAATTGAGGAAATCAAAAGGAATCAGCCGATAGATTATCAAGACAATCAAACCATGATGTATTTGGTGGCGTGTATAAGAGAAGGGCGTATGACCTTTGCTCTGAGAAGAACTTTCATCGCCTCCGGTGTGGATTGCAAGGTATAGGGGGCTCCGCCACCATTCCAGATAAGCAACTTGAGGAGATGCAACAAGAATTTGCTTGCTAGGAAGTACGAGGAGGAACAAAATAGAAGGATGGAGGAGGAGCGACGTAGGACGACACTTGAGTCAGATGTCCAAGAATTCAAGGCTCAAGTAAATACCTTAATTTAGCTTCCTTGTTCTCCGCCTCCTAGCTCTGATGATGATGGTGGAGAGGATGAGGATGAGGATGAGGATGGAATGGAGTACTAAGTGTTGTTGTTACTTCAGTTTTGAAATCTGATAATTTCAAGTGTTTAAAAAAAATTGTTTTGCTACTTGTTTGTGTAGTTTTTTTTATACTTATTTGCATATTGTTTAAGTTGGGTGAATATGTATGAAGTTTGTTTTCTTAATTTTAATGTTTGAATTGTTTTGGAAATATTTTCTTATTGTTTTGTTGGTTGTTATTGGTTGTATGTTGATTTTCTATTGAAATATTTAGTTTTGATGCAGTAAAATGCTAAAGATAATACCATATTAGCAACGGGCTTAGGGAGGAATATACCTCAAAATATCAAATTATTTTTTTATTTAACTTAGCGAGGAATATCTCTTGTTATATTTAAATTTATAAATTTTATTAATTTTCACATACCAAGGACCGTCCTTCACTAAATAGTAAATTAATATTATATATATTTTTAATATAGCAAGGGTCATCCGTCACTAAATTATAAATTAATATTATATATATTTTTAATATAGCAAGGGACGTCCGTTACCAAATTATAAAATAATATTATTTATATTTTTAATATAGCAAGGGACGTTCCTCACTACATTATATTTTTCTAGAAAATTGTAAGATCAAAATAGCGATGGCTGAGTGTCAGAGTCCGTCACTACTTTGCGAGGGTCTCCCTCACTAATAATTAGCAAGACTCAAATTAGCAAGACACCTTATAGCGATGATTGCTTTCACTAAATCTTAATTAGTGAGGGACGTCCCTCACTAAATTGCATGACTAAAACAAGACTTTTTAGTAGTGGCAAGTGACTTAGGAGGAGGCGGCGACGGTTTATTTGGTGGTGGACTTGGTGCTGGTGGAAGTCTTGGTGAGGCAAGTGGTGGCACTGGAATTGGTGGAGGATTGCTTGATGGTAAAGGTCTTGGCGTTGGTGCTGGTGCTAGTGGACACTAAATTAATTAATCGAAAAAAGGCCAAAATACTATCGAAAATAGTTTAAATATACCCTTCGTTTGAGTTTTGGGAGTACATTTGCCCCTTATCATTAACTAATTTACCTTATGAGTATGTGTTTGGTGTGTTTCTTTTGGGATTGGATTTTAATTTCTTTGATGCTGATTCATCAAAGAAGATACTTCTTGTTTTATTCAATTCTTTTTACACATATTGTATCATTTTTTTATGTATTGGTGTGGACTTTTTGGGAGTTATAATTGTATACCAATGATAATAATGGAGTGTCAATTACTTTGTATATTTGTTTTCATTTCAATATATAATTATTATTTTAGACTTGTTAACTTAGTTTGTTTTTCATATAGCTAAATTAAAGGTTCTACAAGTCAGATTTTGGTAGAATAATGAATTTAAGTGATAATAACTGAGTTCACTTAAAAATAAGATAAAGGAAAAGAAAGAAAAATCAAAGCAATGTACTCTATCCGTTCATTTTTATTTGTTCATATTACTAAAAATTGATGTCCAATAATATTTAGTCAGTTAGGAAAAAATTAATGGATAATTTATCTATTTTGTTCATTTTACCCTTAGTTATTAACTATATTTCATTACCCAATATATTTTTTTAAAATATTAAATTTATTAAATTAAAAAGGAGATATAATAAAATTACTTTATTATTTATTGTTTCTTAAAAAGTATGTCGAGAGTACTAAGAAAAACATGCAGTAGTTAATTACATTAATAGGTATGCATATATTGGTATTGTGAAAAGAAATGTACTAAGAAAAACATGCAGTAGTTAATTACATTAATAGCTATGCATATATTATAAATGTGAACCAAAGAATTTTGCAGCTAGTACTTTCAGAAAGAGTACAAATTAAACTGTTGGCAGGAAATTTGTTTGGTTGATTCATTAATGACATTAGGAAGACCCAATAAATGAGAGCTATAGCTTGTTGATTACAAAAGGCAAAGCTATTAAGAATGAAATTGGCCTACATGGATAAAGGTATCAAGTTGATCAACCAATTATCAGTGTCTAATGATCAATAAAGTGAATGAAATTATGAAAGACAGGTGGCATATGAGGTGGTCGAGGTATAGGCAATTTACCTCATTTCTTACGATTTTAGTTGAATCGTAGGATTAACGGCTTGTTTTGATATAGAAATAGATAAACAAAAAATGTCACTTTTTTTTTGGGGGGGTGGGTGGGATGGGGGGGGGGGGTTCTAATGAAAGCGAGTCTAGGGTGTGTTTGGAACGAAAGGAAATATCGAAAAATGTTTTCTTATTTTTTTAATGTTTGATTGGACAAAAATTTGGAGAACATTTTTTCTAAGAAAACGATCTCATTTAAACTTAGGAAAAATGACTTTCTTAATATGGAAGTAGCAACTTTTATAAATGACATTCTATGTATTGTATTCTCCTATTCACCCAGCGCACTAACCCCTACCCCTTCCCCTTGACCATCCCACCCTTGCCACCCCTTGGCCCACACTCCACCCCCTCCCGCCTCTATAGTGTTTTGTTAGATTATGTATATATAAATATTTTTGAGAAAAAAATAATAATTTGCTTACTTACCAAATAATAGAAAATAAATAAAAATCCAACTCATTTTCCATCAAATCAAACACACTCTATATGCTACAACAAATGCTAGATTCATATCATATCCAAGACAAAGTTATTTATGGATCATTTCTTTCTATTTGCTTCAACTTTGATCGATATGGTTACTCAATACTTATGCATATGGTCCACTGTTCATATATAACATATAGATGCGCGATGAAATAGTTAAGATATGTGCAAATGGATATAGAGAAGAATCAAAAATTAAATGTGACACCCTTAAAGTCAAAATCTCTTACACAAGTAAAGCAGTAATAATGATAATTGTGCTGTTTTTTTGTGACTTTGTAAGTCTGGTATCCGTGTATTGGAGGGGGGCAGTTGGAAGAATTAAATACATTGGCCAATCATAAAGGCAACATGCATTTATGATTTTATGTAAAAGAAGAAGACAGTTGAGTTTCAACTGGACCTACCATGTGATTTGGTGCAAAAAGATTAGTAATTTTAGCTACTATATAATTGGCTTAATATAGTATACCTTCCTGCATGTCTAGGGTTTGAAAGTTTGAAGTAATATAATTATGGGATTATCAACTCGTTCACTTGTGTGTTTTCTTTCACTCGTGTTGTTTGTTGATTGTGTTGTGTTTGCTGATGTTAATGGAGTTGGAGATGAGAAGCTCCTCTTTGGACATAGACCAAAGTTTGGGAAGCGTTTTGGTAAAGGTGGTGGATTTGGAGGTGGAGGTGGATTAGGAGGAGGTGGTGGTCTAG